>NW_028288646.1:1500000-1724963 GCF_059628265.1 Tinamus guttatus
AGTTTATCGTGGAGTTTAAAGAAACAGCAAGCTAGGATTATTATTCTTTGTATCCGAGAATCATCCTGCCAGGCCCCGCTGCCCAGATCAGGGCCTTGTTGTGCTGGGTTGTGCTGTACCTTTTTGTAGCAAGATCCATCTCCTTACCCACAAAACCCACCACTGAAGTGGACAGGGCAGATTGGGAGTGATGTAGTCGTGTTCCAGTTTTCCTGATAAGGACCCAGAGGAAGCAGAAATAAGTGTTTTGCACAAGGCCGGAGCAGACAACTGCGGCAAATCTGGGAAACAAGCCTAAATCCCTTGTTTCTTAGTGTTCTCCTCTCTTCAGTAGTAAGCTAAGGCTTTCAGCCTCAGGGATTTTGAGATAAGAAAGTCAAAAAATGGTGTCCGTGTGTGTGCGTATGCTTAGCTTGAATAGGGGAGTTGTTAAAGTGCATCTGGGACTTCTGATGTACAAGGGCAAGGGACAGCCAGGCTGACACAGCCTGAGGCTTTGGTGCCTGACTCTTGAGAGAGTTGTTCAGACCTTTCTTATATGACTTTCACATGTAGCTACTTACACCCAGTAAGCTGCAATGACTTTGCCTGTAGGGAGGGAATGTAGGTAGGGAAATTGCCGGGCGTAGTTTTCAGTATGATTTTAAAGCTTACTGCATGCAGAGCTAAAGCACTGCATTCCCAAGAAGGTTTCTGGGGCCTGATATGAGGTCGCTCCTGTAGTCTGTTCTGGAAAAATCTCATAGGAGATGGGAATGAAGATTTGACAGCAGGAATTTCAATAGCTGGAACGAGCAGTGTGGCGGCAGCTGAAGTGCTATTTGCTCATTACCAGGTTGTAAGGACGGAACCTGAATAAAGTGGGCAGAGGCCATCTGCAATATCCAGGCCCAGAGTTAGACACATCCATTCCCACGGCATATTATAAAATCACGAGAGGTGCCTTAGAGGCAGAAATGAAGGCTGTTGTGTGAAAACATGGTTGGAACTGTCAACGGGATATGTGGATATTCTGAACTGAAATCAGGATTTATTACCAGGACAGAACCCCCGTGTGTTGTGGGGCTGTGTATCTGCAGCAGTCTCTTTAACAGGAGGAAAGGGCTAAAGCTGAGCTAAAGCTGGCACTGGGAACCTACAAGATGAAGAGCTGCTTGTCCAGGAGTGCCTAAGAAAGATGTAATCCTATGGAAACACATTTAATTGGGATGATAGGGTTTCTCACAGCTGGAGGACTGTGTCTGCAGAGAAACCCCAGATCTGCCATGAGATAAAGGAGGTTGCAACAGCACAATGAAGCCTGGAGGAGTCATCTACACATCGGCATCCCTCAAACACATTGCGACAAGGAGCTCCACTCCACTGCTTCCCAGTCTTTGCACGTTTTTAATAAATATTCCCTTTTTGTGGACTGGGTTTTTGGTCTGCTCTAGATTTCCTTCTAAGATATCAGAGCTTGCACCTTTGGAAAACCTGGCTCAGAACATCTTCAGTTCAGGATGGATCTTGATGGATCAGAAAAGTCATGGAGGTCCTTTTCTGTTGTCCTGCTGCAACTACTGTGCTTGCCCTCTATAAATATCTGTCTGCATGTGCATGTATGTATGTACGAGCATATAAGAAGTTAAACAAAGCATTACAAATGTATAGTAAAGAAATAACAATCTGACTTCTCTGATTAAACAGCCTGATTTGCTAGGCTAAACAACAGGTTTATTACTCTGTGCTACGTAATTGTTATTTGAAAGCCCATCTGGTCCCTGCATAGACACGAACTTCTATAGAGAAGGAGCAGTCCAAAGTGCGAGAAAGAAAACAACCATCCAACCAGATGTGTAAGTAAAAAAATGCTCTAGAAAGGTCAAATAAATTTTGAGTGATACATGCTTTGAAAGCATGCGGGAGAGTGTGGCTTTTCAATATTATTGCGGCCAACATATTCCGTTTGTGGCTCTTCTCCTGATTGGCCACTGGAGGCTTTTGAGTTGCAGTTGAGCCCTGGCACCTGCTATGATGTGATGTCAAAATTTTCAAAGTTCAGATGTGGAATTGCTGCCACTTGAAGCGAAGGCTGGCTTGTCTGCAGGCAGGAGACTGCCAAAGCTTGCAGAAGCAACACACTCTGCCAAGTACCTGGAGAAATGTCTGGGGCAGAAAACTGCTCGCTAGAAAGCTAGAAAGAATTTGAGTAAGAAAATGGTTTTATTTGTTGTTTTGTTTTGTTTTGTTTTTCCATAGGCTCCCTATGGTAAAACACAGCTCCACTGCAAAGGTGGCACTGCAGAAATCCAGAGATGGGCACAACTACTCCTCCGACTTTACAGTGGAATTTGAAACCAGAGCCTCAGAAACATTGTCTCATGGTTGTCAGAACTTATCACCATCTCCAATGCAGGAAAGAAAAACCAACAAAGCCACAATAAAGTTCAAGAGATTAGAAGGATTGAGCAGTAAGACCTTACTTGGGTCTTTTTCAGCTTTTTAATGAGAGACAAAGAAAAAAAAAGGCCTTAGAAGGCAGATTTTTTCCTTCCTACTTGTTTTGCTGCATTAGAAATTCAGATTATCCCTGTTTTCCGGGGAAGACTCACCCAATGAAAGACACGCAGCAGCACTGGGAGCATGACAGCCCACCGGCATCGTCCTTCCCCTGCCACAGCCTCCTGCTCCCTCGCAATCCCCACACACAGGCCCTGCGTTAAGGGCAACATCTCCAAAGGTGACCAGCAATTACAGCTGCTCAGCCTGTGACATCCTTGCGGGAGATGAGGCTTTGGAAAGAAATGGGCACTCGTGCTGCAAGAGAAGTCGAGGCTTTTTAAGGTGCTCAAATGCAGAAGCTACAAATGAAGATGTTCCACCTAAATAACGAAAATACAGCTCAAGCAAAGGACAGAATTCACCATTTTCTTTGGGGAGATTTACTTATAATATGCATTTTTTGCATATAATATTCATATGGATTATTTGGAGGCAAATTTTATTTAATGGAAGAGGCTGAATAATGTACTCTGAGAGAAAAAAATTTGAGTATTTTTTAAAAAACACACACTCACATGTCCAGATACCTCATCCTTGGTGCTGTGGTTAGTGATGGTGGTGCCATAAAACAGAAAAGACCAGATCAAAGAGAGTGAAAACATCTGTTAAGATTGGGTTGTTTCTTACATGAACTGGGGTCTTCAAGTTGCCAGCCTTGTGTCTGCACACCAGCAAGCAGTGCTGTCTCACAAAACATCCAAAGGAGTATGAGTCACGTCCCTTCAAAATTAGGAAATAATCTTAAAAAAATCCATTTAAACAATTCTGAAAATTTTATTTTCCTATCTGCATCTATGGGAGTCTCTGCCTTGGAAAGGAAAAGCTAGATTTCTACAAAAAATCAAATGGATTTTTTTTTTACATAATCTGATGATTCCAGAAGAGGATGCCTTATGGGGCACGTTATCCTGTGATGCTTGCACTTAATTTGTGCAATTTGAAGAATGGCAATTGGATGCAGGATTGTCTTATAAAAATGCAAAACAAGTGACAAAGATGCTCAGCTTTTCTTCACTGCAACAAAGAACTTAATTATAATGAAGAATCATTAATGCTAAAGCTATGCTGTATTTCTGTTTTGTTAGTCTTCATAACCTTCTAATCTCACATAATGAAATCAAAAAACATAAAGGACACTTTTTTTTTTTCCTGAAGTCTCCCCTCTTCTCCCTTTTTTGCCTAACCAGTTTGACAGCATTTTTTTGTTCTATTTTGATTTTTTGCCTTTTTTTTTCTTTTTTTTTTTTGGTCATCCATTAGCCCAGGAAATGAGGCTTTATTCCAACCAGCCCATGAAACGCTGCCCACACTTTGCACCTCTCGCTCTGCTCTTGCACTGGTCCTGGGGTTTGCAGCCTAACCAAGCCCCAGGCTGGCCCTAAATGTCGCTAATTGACAATCTGGTTTTCCCTTCCACCCAAAGCTGCTGGAAAACGCTATTTCATTGATCAAATGCTGATACACTAAGACCTGCCTTATGCTGCAGTTCTAGAAAACTGACACAATCCTTCTGTCATCTGTTTCTAGCAGATGATTGTTATGAAGAAAAAGCATACTAGTTTTATTTTTCAGTGTGTTAGGCCCTAGCATTCATTACCTTTGGAATTATAAATGGGTATTTTCAGCTATGGCAAAAGTTCAGTTGGAAAATCACACTGAAGTACTTTGAAATATGCAAAGTAAAGGCAAGCTGCACATTAAATCCTCTCTGAGACTAACAACAAAGATGCTCACTACCTGCTGTTGGGTTTCTTGTGTTGAAGCTGCACCTAAAAAAATTGGCATAACTGCATAAAATCAGAATGTGTTGAAATTGCCAAGTGGAAACATAAGGACTGCTTCTGAAAAATCTCACATGTGAGATGACTTAACTGTCAGCATGAGCAAAGCCATGAGGTCAAAGGGAAGTTTCTCTGCTCTCGAGGCTGAAGCCTTCTGTCATGATTCCACCACAGTTTAATCCACCCTCAAGCAGCACGTTGTGGCCTCTGGTTGCATGTAGGTGCCTCCTTCCCCATGCCATCCGAACCCACAGTGAACACACCATGGAGCCAAACTGTCAGAAAATGTTCTCCTTTCCTTGTAGGGATGTTTCCTGTTGATGGAGCTCCTCCCATGGGCTCACATCCAGGGCTGAGCATCACTGCTGGTGCATGGAGAAGGTGGGAACACGGCATGGAGGGGGCAGCAGGACAGCAGCAGCCCCATCTTAGATAGCTGGAAGTTGCATCCGTAGACAGAAAAATGCATGACTCTGGAGTTATATCTCCGCTAACATAATGGGTTGCCCTGGGCACTGCACTAAATACATTAAGCAATGATGAATATACATATTTTAAGATTAAATCTGCTTCCTAATGGAACTTTCTGCTGGCATCGTTTTCTTCTCAGGCCTTTGAACTCTGTGTAGGTGAACAACTGCTTTTGGGTGGAATAGTTTATCTGCTCAGAATACTTAGGATAACATCATCAAAAGAAAACTCACAGCATCCAAAAGAAAGTTTTTGCAACTAAAAGCAGGGAAACAAATAAAGCTCTCATAAATTTAGCTTTTGCTCTTGGAATTTGTCTCAAAATAGCTGAATTTTCTCCCTGGGAATCATATTTCTAGCAGTGGGACTTCAGGAAGGGGAAAATACTCACAATACAAGAATATCTCCTTTTTCTTGATGCTTGGTAGATTTTGGAAACTATTCCCCAGCTGGCTGAAGACTTCAGAAGATCTGGGCTCTAGCTGCAGGTGTCCAATCCACTTCCAAATGTTATAATACTTTTTTTTTCCTCCAGCACATTTTAAGGTAAAATATATGCTGTATGTCCTTCTGAAGTAATAGCAATTTCATGACATTTCTCCATCCAGAAGCCTGACAGCAATCTGAGCATTCAAGGATATCGCTCGAGTGCCATTTTTGCCATGTAACAGTTTGGGTAGGACCACCAAAGCGATTTTGTTCTTACAGCCCAACTTCTGCTCTCCTCCCCCTGGGATGGGGAGCAAACCCAGACCTTTCTCTAGCCCACGGATAGGGTCAGGAACTCACCATGGGTCCCCAAAGAGGCTATTAGAGCAACCTGGGTCTTCTTTCCAGTAGAGGGCACTGACCCATGCAGATCTTGTGAAGGGCAGTGAGGACACTACTCTCCCACCCATACGGGTGCCATAAAGTGGGGGAGAAATAGGGGAATTAAAACAGAGCAAAGCTTGACAGTGTCGTGGGTGGAAAATCAGATGTCCTTGGTAGTCCAGCTGGGCCTGCAGGGCTGTTTGGCTGCATCCAGGCTGGGTGGTTGATGTCTGCATGCTCCAGAGGTCAAGTTGCCGCAACCATCTCTCAGGATTTTAATACTGCGGAAAACATCTAACAAAACACATCCACTGTCGTGATGAAGAGCAGCTGGTCCTTGGCCTTTCTCCTGGTGCAGGACCAGCTGACAGGGACAGTCCCACAGCGTGGGGACTCGCCTTTATGGGGATCACCTCTTGTGTCCAGCGGCCACCGTGGAGATGCAGCTGGCACAGGCATCTCCGAGCTTAAAATGGGGAAGCCCCGGGGGGGAATTCTCTGGGCTTTCTGCAGTGTCTCCTCACACACAAATTCCAATGAAACAGCAAAAGTTTGCTGCAGTAAGCTGATAGTAAGGGTAATAGAATTTTTTTTCAGACATAATAAGATTTTTTTTTCAATTGACAACACAAAGAAGAATTCTGGGGTTTTAGAGGTAGGAAGATGAGAAGATGATTCAGACAGGATCACTGACCACAACTCTGCCTGTGCACTAGGAAAGGCAAAGAAAGTAATTTATGTGCTACGGAAATGTCTAATGGTCATCTGCCATCTCCAGCGCTTCCAAAGAGAGACTTCTGCGGAGAACTCTGAAGCTTTTTTTTAATACAGAAAGCAGAAAAATACTTTGTCAAACTGAACCAAGATGCAGAATGTGATCATATAAATCCAGTGTCTTGGAGTGTAGCCCAGACTCTTCCGACTTTGTTGTTTTTTGCTGCAGTTTAGCAATTCAGTGGAATCACGTTTACAGTCCTCGACGTACTGGTTTTGGTAGTGATGGTACTTGAAATAATCACTTATGTCAATAAACATTTAAAAATCTACAGGAAGATAAACAATTGGGAAAAATAATTCCCATTACCTACCAAAAATATACTGTGAGGACTGAAAATTACTATTATTTTTCAAATTCACAAAGGCTTTATTTTTGGAGAGGATGAAACCTGCTAAGCCTTCAATTCCTGGCATTTCTCTTTAGAGCTAGAACAGAATGAATAACAATTAATTGGGAGGTCTCAGACACCGCCATTGGGCATAGACTTGTCTATGCATTTTAGTCCTTCAATCCCCTAGGAGACAGAAAACCAGGAAGTGAGAAATATAAAGCTGCATGCGGATAATTACTGGTAATGAGGATGGAATAACATCATTACTGCTTCAGTGAAATAAAAGGGCCCAACCTGACCGTTGTGGCCACTTTGCAAGACTAATAGCTGCTTGTACGCTAACTTAGTTATTTTATTGTGAAACTTTGGGTCACAAGAAGGTGTGTAAGCCACTGTATCAATATTGCTTGCAGAGAGGGCAGAGGGGGAACCTGACTTTTTAACAGATCAGTGTCCAACTCTGGCTCTGGGTTTTATGGAAAATCTATACCTAATAAAGACAGATACCTGTATCTAATCTTTATTGGGGTTTTATGGGCCTGCGTTTCCCTGTACCTGAAGTGAAGAGCATATTTTGTCTTCTTAAAGCTAATTCTAGGCTTCATCTGGTCAACGATGTCTACACTTGAGGTGACCTCGGTGACCACGAGCATCCTCACATTCCCTTTGCCCCAAGCAGCATCTCAGGTGACTTGACAGCACCTGGTGGCACATGGAGATGGGATGTAGCTCCTCATCTCTATCCCCCTGCCTGGCAGGTTGCAACCACTCTCCTATGCCCTGGGAAGAGGCAGTGTGATCTTGGCAGGCTCTGCCACATCTGGGCAGCTTTCGCCTTCCCTGAGCCTCTCTTGGCGCAGCTCGACCAAATGTAGCTCCCAGAATAAAGCTCCAAACAGTCTTGGCTAGTGGGTGGCTCCAGCAGTCTTTTGGCTCATTTTAAACCTTGAAGAAACAGTTGATCACACTCTTCAGAAGTGCATCAATAATGATTCCCACGGGACGGCTGTCCGCACCTTCCTCGCTGGCAGAGGAGCTGGAAAGTGTTGCAAAAGAGACAGAGGTGCGGGAGCCTGGAAAAAGCATCGCACTGAAAGTATCTGCAGCTGGCCGGAGTTTTTCACTTGGACTATCTTTTAAATCAAGCATCCCTGGTGAAAAGAAGAGGGCAAGCAAGCATTTAGAAATGTTTATTAAAGAAAACGAGGTTTTAAAAGCCATATTATTGTGCTAGAACACAATGGTCTTCACTGTTTTTGTTAGTAAGTACCACTGTGATTTAAAGCTGCTGACAGCACCAGACGCTCACAATGAAATCATCTCTCTTTCTTCTCTGTACAGTTCAGGCAGACACTCATTTGTATGTATGGGTTCAGCCTGTCTGCTGTGTCTGGCCAAAGAGACAGATACTAATGGCATATGTTAATTACAACCCAACAACTTCCTTTCATTTGGGTGTTTATTAACATTCGCACTTCTGCCCATCGAACCAGCTGGTGCGAGAAGCTCGCGCTGCTTTGGGTCACATGTTAGTTTCAATCTGGGTTCACGACGTGCTCCAGATTACTCCTGTCAGTCGGCCAGCGAATCTCACATCCCGGCTGATGGCTTTGGGTTTTTCTTTCTTTCTTTCTCTTTTTATTTATTTTTTCTCTTCTTCTCACATTACAGAGAGGTTGAAATGGAAGTGGGAACTTGGAAGGAAATTTTGCGCTGCTGCTGCCGATCTCCTGAGCGCTCCAGATGTGACGCAGCCCTGAAATAGAGAATTCCCTGGGAACGCTGTTACATAACAGCCTCAAATGGCAGGAAAAGAGTTCGATAATTTGGAATTTAGGGGGACCATAAACTATGTGGTGTAACTGCTGCATGCAGCCAAACAGGTTTTGGCTGGAGTAGAGGAATTGTCATATCATGCAGAGCCAAGACTCATCTATTCTAGTATCCCACTTCTGAGCATAAGTGGAGACAAGTATCTCAAAGGTAGATGCAAGGAGCATTTAAAGGGACAAAGAAAAATACTTCAGGTGAGGCTGCCTTCTCTTTCCTTTCACAATTAGCTTGTGACTTTGGAAAAAAAGGAGACAAAAAGTTATTTTAAAATGAAGAAAGAATATGAAATGCTCCTCTGTAAACCTCTCATCTTTCTAGAGGGTAGAAAGCCATTTGTCTTGATGACGTCTTATGACACAATGGTCCCCAAAATGGCCCATTAATTGCTTATTTAAATTATTTCTAATAAAATCCTTAGGTCACTTTTCAATTTGCTGTGTTTCGGTTTCTTCCAACATTATGTACATTACTGCATTGGCCAGGAGTCATGGCCAGTGAAGCAAGACTTCTTATAGTCAGGTTTGGAAGGAAATCTAGAGTGAACCCACTATATTTAAGGCAAAAAACTAATGAGGTCAGATAAATGGCTATAAGGAGACAGAACCAAATAGTACAGGCAGACTAATCTCTGCTGCTTGAAAATATATATATTTATCAAAAGGAGGTTTCAGGAGGGATTTGTAGGAGATAGCCTGTGGATGTCTTGAGAAGCTCGTTACAAGCAGAAGAGGCAGCACGAGAGAAAAATCTGAGTGTCTCCTTCCTTCTGTTTCCTGGCTGGTTCTGATTAGTGTCCCATCCTGCGTGAGGTGGGCCGGAGCGTCCACAGCTCTCCTCTCCGAGCACGTCGGGCCGCGTTTGGCATTTGGGGACTCCGCGGAGCTTTGTGCGGCTCCGACGCCTGCGAGCTGTTAAGTCCCTACATAATTCCCCACAGTCTTCATTCATCTGGAAGCAAAGCATAATTAGCAAATTCTTCCACCTCGCTGTTTAACCCTTTGATGCTAGTTTTTGTGCTGTTCATTCATAAATACCCAAGCCAAAATGGTACATCTGCTTTTATTTGTTGACATGTGCAAAGAATTACAGTAGATTAGTAAGATAAAACTACCCTTTTCACATGGATATTTTCTCCTTTCCATGCTCTGTTTTTCTTCTGGAATTTAACTATTTTAGCTACTGGAGTTTAACTGTTTCAGCTACTAGTTTTATCAATTTTGTTGCACCAAATTTATTAAAAAGAAAACAAAATGCTTAACACCAAATAGGTTATAACATAAATTTAAAGAGGATTTATATATATATATATTTTCAAAAAATCAAAGCTTATTTCCCAGTTTCTAGCAACTCCCTCTGGTTGGCTCTGAAGGGTGGTTGCTGTTTGATTTGGCATAGTCCATCTGGATGCCACAGAATCACAGAATGATTAAGGCTGGAAGAGATCTTTGGAGATCCTCTAGTCCAAGCCCCCTGAATCCTCCTGCACAAGCTGGAAACTACTTATAGTTCGTGTAGACAATCCACAGTCTGTAGGGCAAAGCTAGTTCATGGATGCCACTTGCGTGTGGCCTGCAGGACCTTATTAGCTAGAGGAAATGGAGAACAGCTCATCTTCTTCTCGCATAGGCAAGAAGATTGGGATGGGATGCAAGAGGGGCCTCCCATGCATCAAATGAGTGAGTGGGACATCAGCAGCAAACTCTGGGCTATGACACACACATCCGTGGTCATCCCAAGGGATCTTCTATAGCTCTTACAAATGCTCGTTTTACAAAAATGAAAAAGATCTTGACCCAGATTTTAACCTCCTCTGGCTGAGGAGGTTGGATGCTACCACCCCCAGTGCTGCTCAGATGCATGTGCAGAGGCGACTGAAGAAGAGCAGCAACCACCACCAGCTGATCTCTGCAGAACTGAACCGAGGCAACAAAAAACAGCTTGTTTCCCCTTTGTGCTGAGCACAGCAGAACTGGATGGAGCCGACCATCTTCTTTAAGGTCCTCAGAGAGGCTGGAAAAGTCATATCTGGGATGAATAAGCAAGAAGAGCAAAATAAATAAGTTTATTTATTTATTTATTTATTTATTTATTTGTGTTTGCATCCAGTAAAATCGCAACACAGTCTCTTGTTGCCGAATGGCAAACACAGCATGGAAGGCATGTCACAGGAGCAAGGGTGCTGGGTTTAGCAGCCTCTATTCAAAATGACTTTGTTTCTTGTTTAAAGACGAGGCATTTAACTTTCTGGTCATACATTGTTCTCACTCCCCATGCTACTGGACTGATGGAACATTTTTGTTATTTATTGAGGTACAGTAAAGCCAAGCTCTTTGAATACTGCAGCAATGAGAAGTTTGAATGCATTGTACCACTCCTCTGCATCACTCTCATAAAAAGGAGACTGTCCACAAGGCAGGAAAAAAAAATCAATTTGTCTCATAAAGGGAGAAATGCAATTCTAGGGTAAAATAACCATGTAATCAGGAGGTGCATGTGATTTTAATGGTTTTAAGAGAGCTTGCAAAGAGGCCTACATCATGTGTCATTTACATGTGTCATTACTCCAGCGGCTGGACAATCATGGCAGATGCCTGCACCCATGGGCAATTGCCTGTTCAAGTGATTGCTTCAATGCTCTGTCAAAACCAGAAAAATCATTGAGGAACTCCAGAGATAACGTGAAATGGTCTGAAGGGGTATAGAAGGTTTGGGAAGCAGAAGAGACTGAAAGATGAAAAACCTGACCAAATTAGTTGAAGCGATACGAAACACGACAGCTGGAATAATACAGAGAATTTTAACTGAATATACTATTTCCAGAGTGATATCTGATGAAAATGCAAGACAACAAACATAAATGCTATAAAAAGAAATGCTGCTTTTTAAACCACACAAATATAAATTGCCATAAAAAGGATGCCATTCTAAAGATGCAAGTCTAAATAGACTTTTTTTCACTGTGAGCAAGACTGTGTCTGCAGAGCTGTGGCCTCTGGTTTCACTGGTGGAGCTGATAGTAAACATTTAATTTATTGAAATCGTTTTTGTAAGGTAGCACTGAAAATGATAATTTAGCCAGACTCCAAAACTGGCAGGCATTTACATGATTAAAGGCCCAGCAGGAATGGCTAGAGAAAAAAAAAGAAGCCCTCACACTTTGAGGTATGATGCAAGCAGTAATTGCCTAATATTTGGGGGGAAAAAAATCCCATGATCACTGTGCTCCAGATGTATCTGTTTCTGTTTCTGAGATACTTTCATTTTTTTATACTATTAAACACTTTTGGAAAAAAAAATAACTGATCTAACAAGTGGGCTGATTTTGGCTTACACATCCTTGGTGAATGTCTACAGTTAGAGAGAGCTGCAACGCACATGCTGCAAACAGTCAATAAATTTGTGTTTTTAACATTTCTCTTAGGCAGTGAAAATATGCTGAAGACTGGTAGCCGAGGCCTCCAGTCAAAGCAAAACATACAGTTCTCCAAGCCCTGATAAGTCTCAAGGAAAAAAGTGCTTGAATACAGGTGCAGCAACAGTGCCCTGTTGCTATCTGGTGCAATGAAAGGAGAGGCGAGGTGGTCAGGGCTGGAACATATATATATATATATATACACACACACACATATATATATATGCATATATATATATATATATATTTTTTTTTTGTAAGTGTGACCCTGCGTGTGCAGGAGGGTTAGACTAGATGACCTCTAGAGGTCCCTTCCAACCTTAAGCACTCTATGATTCTATGATTATTACCTTTGAGAGTCATATACCCATTTCAATATCATTGCACGGAGAAAGAAATGGTGATTGCGGTAACGTGCACAAGCACAGGCCAGCTTGCTCTCTCTGACAGGCTTGGGAGGTTGCCCTAACCAAAACCCACAGCTTGTAATGTCTGAGCTGTGAAAGAGAAGATCTTATCCTGATGAAGGAAATCTCAGGAGACCTTTGTGGCCCGTTGCCTGCTATGGCTTGTGACAGGAAGGAGCTGCTGGGGGGTCGTAAGGTGGGACACAGCCGCAAGGTCCAAGGGTTGCAGGTGCCCTCCAAGGGCAATAGAAACCAGATCTCCAAGCAGAGAGGTTGCTCAAGCTGGAGTTTTTGTAGTGATGACCTTACGTCTGAACCTGCTTTGCCCATCAGGTCCTGGCACAAGGGCTATGGGTACGTGATTCTTATTCACTTCTCCAGAGAAGTTGCACAAGCATCTGGAGCCAGTTTTCATCTTTTGGAGCAGATACAGTATCTCATTATGGTCTGGAAGGGGACCTCTGAGTTTCGGCACAGGCATGACAAATCCATCAACTCCATGGGGACCTCTTTCTTTGGAAATATGCAGACATGACGCAGATTACACTAATGTAGTTATGTGTGAAAACTCAGGGGAAAAATACAACCCCAAACTACCTTCCCCTGAAAAAAGCTACATGGCCAAACATTACTGCATGCTTTTTTGCCTGGGTATCAGCAATTTGCAAGTTCACTCTTGTTGGCCCTTGGGAAACAACACATCCAGAGATGATGAGCACCAAGCAGCTCAGAGCAACGCCAATGCTCTCCAGCATGGTAGAAACACAAAGCCCATAAATTTTGTCAGTATTCCCAGTTGGCCCAGAGAGTCCCAGAAGTCCTTCCTGTACGTCACGCTCTCAGATCTTGTCACGCAAACAGTTGCAAAGTATTTATTCCCAGGAATGCCAGTAGATCTTGCATTTGCAGGAGGCTGCTAGATTGTGTCCTGCCCACCAGCAAACCTTCAGAGGCCTTCATGTTGCAAGCCCTCAGCTAATGGGTCATACACTGATAATAATGAGGTTCAGAGCACTAACTACAGGCAGGATGGGCCACTTTTTATTTTCTCCACTAACTCCAGAACTAAGCACATGGCATCAAGCACCAGAGAACCGCACATCTAACCACAAAGTTACAAAGTCTCTCCAAATCTGCCCCCTCTGCACTCACCTCAGAATATTTTTCCCTACCTTTAGTAGCTCAGAAAACAAAGCAAAAAAAAAAAAAAAAAAAAAAGAAGAAAAGAAAAAGACAGCAAAAATCTTGTTCTACAAGCTGCTTGTGTTCTCCCCCATGGCAGTTCATCCTGTACAGTTCCTCCTTCAGCTATTTCAGCTCGCCTGGCATTCCTCTTGGGCCCACCCAGACTGCAAAGGCTGAGCTTAACTTCTTGACCCTTGGTGGGAGATGACACCAGCGCTTTGCTGCGCGGCCGCTCCTGCCTTCCGCAGGGCTCATCCACAACCGCCCTTGCTCATATCTGCGATTTTTCTTTCTCTCTTGGTCATAACTCTCTAATTAGAGCCCTGAAGCGTACAGGGATGTAATTTGCATGAAAGACTATTCAGAACGAAGCAGAATCCTAACTCACGCTGCTTAGCAATGTTTGAAGACAATAAAAGTTATTTCAAGCACTCTCTTCTTGCATATTTGGCAAAATACTCCAAGACCACTTCTTCACCTGCTGTTTTTCTAAAGAACTGAAGCTAGTTTCTCAAGTTTTTCTGGAAGAGTGGTAGCCTTGTGTATCCGCACTGTGTTAAATAAACCCTGGAAGAGTTTGCACATTCCTCTTCATTGTGTATATATTTGCTTGAATGTATATTACCCATTACCCAGCCCAGAATGGATGTCTATCCTGTAAGCTAAAATGCACAGAACAAGACCATTAATATAAGCACCTGTACTCTGTTCTCTTGCTTCTTGAATGTTGCTTATTAAATATATATATATATATATGAAAAGTTGGTTACATTGGAGTGGTAGGTATCTTTAAAGTGAACTGCTAACAGAAGGGATGGAGACATCTTCGTGATAATTATTATGTTAATGCCCATTATCAAACATTACCTATAATACTAAATAGGAAAAGTTTATAAATAACGTACTTATATATCAAAATTATTTTCTCATGTCTGAAACCTCCACTCAGAACAAAATCAGCTCCTGGTGCTCTTTGGTGTGAAGGGGACATAAGTTACAGGAGAATTGGCATGAGGGATTTGTGTTGTGGTTATTCGTGCGACTGATTCCTCCCACGTAACTCTCCATTCACAGACCATTTGAGAAACGCGATATGTCCCAGGCTTTGGGGAAAAGCTGGAAACAGGCTAGGGAGCATATTCAAAGCAATATTTGCAAAACAAATTCCGTGCAAAGATGATAGATTGGTTCTTTATTCTGAAACCAATGTCGAGAAACCCATGTTTGGTATGTCCATGGGCAGGAAGTCATGTCCTTGGGATGACCATGGCCCATCCATGTCACATGCCAACTTGTGGAGGGGGAAAGGCTGAGTCCTGTAGCCTGTAAAAAAGTTCTCCGCAGCCTAAAAGTCAGGGTAGCCTGCACCATGCTGAATGCTCATCTGATTTTGTGGGAAGTTTTTAGGCCTGTGCTGTTTCAGCAATTCACTGGATAGCAGCAAAGCGGTTGCACGGAGGTGAACGCCTCCGTGTCCTCTGCCCTTCAAAACCTTGGGGAAGAGCAAGCTCAGGATGACTGAACCTCTGGTGCTGATGCCACGATGTGACAGAGGAGGGGGGAAGTGACTTTGCATCTCCAAATGAATGTGTGGAAACACGGGTGGTTGTTAGTGATCACTCCCAGAGCTGCCCCTCCTGGAGAAACCCACGTTCCCAGCTTGTGCTCTTGCTTTTCTATCCAGGCCAACGCAATCGTTATCTAACAGATACAGAACAGAATTACCCTGACAGCTAGCAAATCTAGGCTTTCTATGTAATTAATTCAAAATCCTCAGAGAAGCAGGTATTAAGGTGTGTGGGACAACTCCAGACCACAGTGGGTCCTGGGGAGAGCTGATGAACAGAAGAAAGGGGAGAAGACGTTTCTGGAGGTGCTCAAGTTTTTTCCAGACAGACAGCAAAAAAACTGCCTTCATGCTTTTGCAAAATGGAATAAAAAGTAGAGGGAGAGAAGACTAGGGTTAAAGTGAGAACGGGTTTGGCTGCAAGGAAGAAAATTGGTCCCATGGGCACGTCAAGACTTCTGGATGTCCCCCAAAGGAAAACAACAATAATCCAGCCACCCTAGCACAGTTTTATCTCTGCCCATGGAGTTTCATTAAAGGTGAACTTCTTCAGACTATGCTTTAAAATGAAAGAAAACAATGGAGGAAGGTAAGTTCAGCTGCTTTGGGTTTGTGGGAGACCTGATAGCCGAGTACATGGCTGAGAGGAGATCTGGCCTACCTCAGGCTTGGGTAGATCCCTCAGCCAATGGTACCTCAGTTCCCCAGCTGTGTAACAGGAGATAACAGCTTTTGTCCGCCTCACAGTGATCTACACACACAGGACAAGCCTTTACTACTGAGGTGTTGAGATAGATGGTGATGGGTTCCAGCAAAAAGTGGTGGATGTTTAGGTAGACCGACCTGGTTTTCTCAGGTCACCCGTATTGAACACACCTCTAGGAGCCTTGGAAGAGAGGTGATCTGAAGACCACCCCAAAGCCTTTCACCAAATAAATCCTGATTATTTGGGCTTTGTGTAGACAAAGTGATTTTTACCCAAACTTCTTAAGGCATATAAGCATCTGTGTTATCTTTAAGGTAACACAATGTAGATGTTGAAGCCAACTTAAATCCTTATTAAGCCTTCTAGGAGCTTAAAGCATTTAAGCTATTTTTAAGTCTTTTTAGAATGACTAATCATTTTCACAATAAAGATGCAATGTGGATAAACATTTTGTATGCAAAGTTCCTTCAAAGTCCATGCTGTTTGGCAAGTCAATATCTCATATGCATCCTTATTAGGAAAGTTTTGGCAAACACCTATAACTTCAACTTCTGCGTCATTTCAGGTTTGGGCCTGTGTTTACAGCAAAGCTTTTAAACATGACAGGGTTTTGAGAACATAATGACTGATCCACCAACTCATCCTAGTGGCTCATCCTATCCTGTGTTCTGGCTTTGCCTCACTGGATACCGCATACGTGAGTGAGTGGTAAATGAAACTCCAAATGAGCAAGTTCCCTGCACACACACAGGCAGTCACAGTTCATAATCAATTGCAAGTATTTTGTTCTAACTTTAGAAAAAAATGATCTTTGGATGGAATCAACCTTGGAAAGTTCTGTCTGAAAAGACAACATTTCTGCCAGGCTGTGAAAGCAAGATTTTACAGCAGAAACTGCTTTTGCAACCTCAACTGTATGTGTTGCACTCGAGAGGATGCCATATACTCAAATTGCTGAGTGAGGTGAATATTTCTATGAAAAGGTATCCAGTCCAGCAAACCCTGTCAGTACACGCAGAAGAAGAAAGTTGCTTAACCCAATGAATAAGGGTTGCTTTTGTGGCAAATGCTTTGGAGGGCCTCAGACAACAGAGCACTTTTCCAATAACTCTTGCTTTAATTCTGACCTTTTCTGGTTCTTAACTTACCTTGCTTAGTTATTTTGTTTATGCATGGTTAAGACTCTGAAGGGCAGAAGGAGCCTCCCTGTCTGCTTCATTTTGCAATGGCAGTGGCTGAGATCCAGGCTGCATCCTCCAAGCCTTTAGCTTGTGCCGATTTTGCAGATACCTACTGAGTCTGTCCTCCAAAGTAAACAGAGAGAAATTTACTTTAAGACCACCATGGAGAGAGGGAGATCTAATCCAAGTTTAGGCCAATGTGTTGGGACACAGACAATTCCTTCTGGAATTTGGGCTGACTCTGCAGGACTCACTCCGGGACACTTAGGGGAGGATTCATCCCTCCTACCTATATCCTAATAAAATATAATACTAGGTCATTTGCACCTACTCACCCTTCATTGTCAGCAGACAAGACTGGGTACTTTAAGGAAGCTATTCACCTGACACATTTCACACATCTATCTTAGTAAGAGGGGAACAGTACCTGAAAAAGGGTTATTTCTTTCCTCTGCCTATCAATCCAGATAACTAGTGGGAAACACTCCTACACATGTGATCGGATGAAACCCTCCACCTTATGCCTAGGTGCCAGCTAAATTCTTAAGTTAGGCAGACTGACTTCTTTGCCCACATCTTGAGGTCAGTTTTGAGGTCCCTCTATACTCCATAAAATGCCATCCCTGTAGAAATCAAGCGGTCAGTCTACTTTTTTTTCCTGCTTTCGCTTAATTGCAAATTGTTAGTGTGTGCCACAAAAGGTTTATGCAAGCATACCCAAGTGGTTTCCACTTCCCTGCATCTGCACATGAGAGGTTACTAACTTAGATTTGCAGGTTCTCAGCAGACCCTAGGTTTATGACTGAATGCCTCTAAGTTGGGATATTCAAATGGACATTAGTGTTTGGAGTCAGTGACCGCACTCATGCCCAGATAATCATCAGCATGTACAAGCCATGGGGAATTGTTAAAACGTAGACTGGTTTGACTATAACAAAAGTCTCAGCTGAGTTTTGTTATAAAGTGCCTCATTAGTCTGATATTTTTTGTGACATTCCATTGGCGGTAGATATGAATAGAGGTTATTTTCTGTTTCACACATGAGTAATAGGCACAAATTCACGTGTCAGCTGAAAACCGGCCCGCTCTGCGCTCAGGAGAGATGTATATCTGAAGGGCCCCATCCTGCAAGATGCTGAACATCCCCCGCGAATGAGAGGAGCCAGGTAGTTATTTGCCTCAGCCTCTCGGATAATCCAGCCCAAAAAAGGGAATGGAAAGTTGAAGTGCCTATTTCAGCACTCCGTGCCCAAACATAGCTCGTGCAAAAGGAATCTGTAGGCTGAGCGAGCACAATTTGCTGCACAACTCTTTCCTCATCGTGTCCCAGGACTGATTACACATCCCAGCCCGAGCAGGGACAGCACCCGACCAAACTGAAAGGGAATTGCCACACACAGAACAACGTGTGATGGAGGACAGGAACGCACTGATGGTTTGCATGCCTCTGAGACTGGCAACCCGACAGCGCAGGAGGTGAATTCCCAACACGGCTCTTTGGGATTGGGACTCTGTGGGTGAGAGCAAGGGAAAGGCCAGTTGGGATACTCCTGCCCCATGTCTCGTGCAACTCCAGGCCCAAAGTTAACCTGCCCGAGCAAGCATGACACCACTAATATGGCCCAGGAGGCTGCTGACCTTCTTTGCTTCCACAGCACATTGCTGGCGCACGTCCTGCTTGGTCTCCGTCAGGACCCCGAAGTCCTTCTCCGTGAAGCTGCTCCTTGATAGTCGACCCCCCAGCCTGTCCTGGTGCCTGGGAATATTCCCTCCCAGGCACTGGACTTGGCCAAACTTCATGATGTTCCTGTTGGCCCATTTCTCCATCTTGCTGAGGTCTCTGCATATGGCAGCCCTGCTTTCAGGGATATCAACTGCTCACCCCGCTTAGTGATATCACTAGTGACCTTGCTGAGTGCCAAAGGAAGGATCCAAAAAAAATCAGCATCAGGGAATGCCCCCAGAGAGCTCCCCTAGCTGGTTGCCAGTCTTCTGCCCCCTTGACCCTGGCAATCCAGTCACTTTCCCACCCGCCTTGGATTCACATCATGATAGTTATGGCTGTCCCTATCTGAGCATTGAGTCTACAGAAGAATGGTCAGGAACACCAAATGAGCTGTTTTTCCTTTTGAATGCAGTTATCCCTGCTTGAAAAAGAGAAATAGCTTGACACCTCCCTCTTCTCCTCTATTATTTAGACATGTAAAATGGCTCAAACTGCCAGTCCTGTAGGAAACAGCAAAAGCCACCAGAGGCATCACAGAAATTCTCCATTTGGCTCCAGAACAATAATCCTCACCAGAAAGGAGGTATACGTTATATTTAAAAGATGACAGATCAAAAGGCCTAAAACAATCCTTGATATCACCTCACTTATAACTTGGCTGAGGAAAAGAAAATATTCCTAGTACACCAATACATCTCTGTTTATCTGAGAGACTTGTAACTGTTCCAATGAGATCTATAAAAAAATCCGTATATACTGTGTGCTTAGCTATAGTGACGATGGAAACCATGTGCGATGTGCTATTGCTAAGCTGCTGCTCACCTGCAGAGACAACGACCTCTCTTCTGTGGCACCCGCTTAATAGCTAACGCGAGCGAGACTTTGCGATCGCAGTCAGGAGTTCATCCTGTTTGCGAAGCCATTACGGTCATTATCCTAATTACCTACCGAGTGCCATTCTTGTGTGTGGCGCTGCACAAAGACAAAGGGAATATTGTTTTTGTGGCCCAAAGTTTGCATTCTCAACCAAAGAAGGAGAGCATTCAGGCACCTAACAAATTGCGTAAGTCAGGGAAGGGCAGAACTAACAGATAAATTAGTAGATGGGATTTGTAAGAAGAGTGTCTAGGTGAAAAACTGATGTGCTCCTGCCAATCCAACCCCCCTGTATTGTAGAAAGAGTGCAGGAAGGCTGAATGTCTAACAGCCTGATTCACAGGCAGTAATTTCTTTGGAATATTGTGACTGATTTACTTGACATTTCCTCATGGCATTGACAGCATTAGAACGATCGGGCAATTTCTGTTACATTACAGCAGGAAGTTAATTTGTTCCTTTCTAGTATATGTTGATAAAGAACAAAAAGAGGTTAAGTGCTCGAGTCCTTCTAAAATCAAATACTATTTAGATGCAAATCTCAGGCCTCTTTTCTATAGTGTAATGCAGGAATCTAAATATGATTCCTTTTTCTAGTTTATTAACCAAGTTTCCTGCTCGTGGTATCTGAAATAAATTTGAGGTCTGGCAGACTGTACAGATATGACTCTATAGAAAGAATATTCTTTAATTTAATCAATAATGTGCCTTTATATGGAGATCTTGTCAGAATATGATTATATATTCAAATTAATGTATTGCTGCATACTTCTTAATAAGACTCTCGCTGAGCAAAGCTGTGAAATGAAAAGGAACTGAGAGGCTTCAGATACCCAAAATATTCTACAGTCCCTGCACGGATGAAATTCCCAGTGTTAATGTGGCAGGACTAGAAAGCCGTGGTAGCTCTCTTGTTTAACATAAAGCCTTTTTTGGGTTGTGGCCGAGCCTGTGCTAATCCCCACTGAAATACCAGATTCACTGGGCAGCAATCTGTTGGCTTGGGTTCAAACACATATGTATCGAGTTAGATGGCTTGATCTAAAGGACTGATCTATTCGCCTTTGTCTGTATGTCTAACCTTTCTGCTCCTGCTCCTACTTCTCATCTGTATAACTCTTCTGAGTCTGTATTTCTCCCATATTTATCGTGGCTACTTATCAATACCCAGCTTGACTTTTCTCAGTGCTTCTGCCATGCAGACAGTGACTATTCCTCACAGCAGCCCTCTTGGGTGCACACTGCCTTTGCTCCATGGCCCAATAGACCTTTTCCTGATCTGATGCAGCTGGTGTGAAATGGGAGGTGGCTGCTCCCTTTGCAGAAATATTTGTGTTTTTATGGTTATGTACTTTCTGTTTTTCTTTTTCGACTATCTATTGTTACTCCTCATATATTTAAATCTTAGGCATGGAGCTAATTTTTCCTGTTGCAATGAACACTCTTCTATTTGGGATGAGTGAGCCGAGGCTCAGGTTAATAGCTGCACAGGTAGACACTTCCTACATGCAGGACCCAGCTGGGCTTTCATGGTCAGCTCAGAGCTGAGAATTGCTTTTGTGCTGCTTGTGCTACTTAAAGCACAATCTGGAAGCAGAATATCCCACAGTCTACCCACAGTCTCCGCATTTTTCCATTATTCTGAGAACCCAAGCCCCCTGTTAAGCTGCATGATGGACAGGTGACTTCACTCATTCTTCATGCTTAATGTAATGAAAGGCTTGGGCTTGGAGTCCTAAGGCATCACTGAAACACAAGCTGCAGAAGTAATGGTATTGGCCGCTTGGCTGTTTGCTGCAGGTTGAAGATCAGCATTCACAGTTGGTCAAATTAGCTTCTTGTGGAAGCCCCAGGAAGAATTCAGATCATTCAGGTCTGAAAAGCCACTTGCTGTTTACTAGTACAAGCATTTCACAGTGTGCAACTCCCTAAAATACACTGTATTTTCCTTTTAATGATTAAAGAAAGAAAAGAAAATATCCTTAAAATAATATATTAGTGAGAAAAGACTGAGCCCCAGGAGTAATTTGATCTCATACTCAGACTTTGCTTACACTTATGGTGGTGCAAGTTACTGCATTCGACAGAGTGTGCCGGCTCCTGCTCTCTCGCTCACGGCGGTACAGCCCCGAGGATACAGAGAAGCAGGCACCGAATGCTAAAAGGTGGCAGTTTATTAATGATGGCTCTGCTAATATGTTTATGCCTTTGATTCTTTGATTCTTTTGAGGCAAATGCATGCAAGAAATGTTAACGATTGGCTACCAAAAAGTATTAATGACAGGGAAATCTTATTTTCCTAATAGCACTGCATGCATAGCCAGGCATAGCTTAATCTTTTTGCTGGGGAAAGGCTCAGGCCCCTGCTCTGCCACACTGGTGTTCAGACCAGGCTTAATTTGGGGTGTGCAACAGAGGAGCCTGAAGCTTACTCACCAGACCAGTGGGGAAATAGGTGTTTTTGATAGTGGTTCAGCGCTCACCCACCCTTTGGAGCAGGGCATTGCTGTGCACTCCCTACAGAGGAGCTCCCTTCCAACCGCATCCTGGTTCGGACACCTCTGGTGCCAAAGGGTGGTGGGAGCAGCTCTGCTGCTCTTCCAGACTACAACAGGAGAGAATGTGGTAGCTGAGTGGCTGTTGACTCTTCATTTATTCCACTCAAACTATTTTCACTGCAGTGTTCAGATATCTCCCCAGGTTTTTTTTTCTTAAATGTTGTGAAGAAGCATTCAGTTACATCTGTTTTATGACAGACCATTGACTCATTCGCTGTTTTCATTCAGCTTTTCTTTCTGCACACTACCTAACATGAAGAGAATGCAAAAGGAAGCTATCTACAGGTAATAATAAAAACTAAAAGGTTTAGCCCTTGACAAAGTGCATTTGTCTAACATCTACAGCTCAATTAACTTTTTTTTCTAAATAGTGCCAGTTTTAGAGCATACTGATGCAAAAATTTATTTGCAACTGCCTGCAATGAGGTTACAAATAAACTAATGATACATTTTATTCTGGAATTTATTCTATGAAGATGATTCATATCGGACAACTAAAAACCATCAGTGTTGTGTGAGTCTTTACCAGCTAAAATATTTTTCCATATGTGATAGTGGACTGTTCTCATTAATGGCTGAGCTGTAAAATCTTGCTTTCCCTCTTATTTATTATCCTGGAAAACATCCAGTGTAGCACAGTACATGTGCAAGTCATTACTCTCTTTTTAAACTCCCCCCTAAGTATGGAATGTTACTGAATTTTAATATATTGCAGAAATAAACAAATGCTATACATGTGGAGAATGAATATAAATCAGACTTTCCGCAGAGGGCAAAATGTCTGAACAGCATCTATTGGGCTGAGAAGTCTTCAGAGCATCAAGGCTGCAGCGGGATGCGGAGAGGCTCTGCTGCTGTGCCGTGCCCCTGCCTCATCATTTTGGCCACTTCCAGTCCACTGCATCGCCAGGTTTCCAGGTCATGCAGCATTTTCTAGGTGAGTTTTCAAAGGGCTGAGCATATCTGATACAATTTGGGTCACGGTGCGAGTTTATAGGAGATGGACTGGAAATTTGGCTTTTAAGAGCACCATGGGATGTGTTAGGTGTCAGTGAGTGAAAGTACGACCCGGAACGCACAGCTTTAATGGCCACTGTCTGCCACGTCCCTCTCTGGAGAGCTGCTGGGGAGGCTGGGGTGGGTAGATGGCCAACGGTGCCACACCGGAGGTGACAATCCCAAGGAAGCATGAGTGAGGGGCATCTCCATCCCACTGCTTCACCATCACGCTGGGACAAGGACACCCAGACCCACTCCCAACTTCAAAGTTAAATTTGTGTTTTTGTTTTTTTTTTTTAAGTTGGAAGAATAAAGGCTGATGAGGTTAGATGCATAACACATCTTTGAACACGGTGCCTGTAGAGTCTGGCTTTCTCCCCAGCCACTCCTTCGGATTGGGTCTTTCTCCTTGCTTTAGCAGCCCTGTTTCCAGAGGTGGACTGTGCTGAGGTCGTTCTCCAAGGAGATGTGTTTTCCAGTATCCTTAGACTGAGGCAAGCCGGGAACTGGCGCTTAGATGTGAGTGAGAAAGGGCCCATGAGAAAATGGGCCACAGAACAGCCTGAGAACCCATGGCAGAAGCAGCCTGTGTCCTTTTGCCTGAATTCTCTTCTCCTCTCCCTAAAATAGGGTGGCTTCATCCTTAGCACCCATTAGCAGTGATTGCTGGTCTGTGCCAGCCCTCAAGCCATGCTTGGGCCTGCACTGAGAGAGTGCTAGATGTCAGGTGATGAAAACAGTTTGGGCGAAACTTAGCTTCTGCCCTGACCCTGTATAATTTGCTAGTATAGGTGTAGCTACTCCTAAACACTCTGTGTAGGCAATGCAGCTGCCTAGCTTCGGCCTTCAGATGCCTTGGTGGTGGCTGGTCATCCAGATGTTAGGTATTGTAGCTCCGAACCTGGGGATACCAATGCCCTTCTTTGGAGTAGGCCTCGAGTTGGCCATGGCAAACTCTCTAGCCCAAGCATTTACGCTTTGATCAATTCTCTTCCACACACTGAGGAAAAAAATATATTCACCCACAAATGCCTTTTTTTTTTCCACCTGGATCAATACACGCAACTTCAATTGACATCAGCAGGAGCTTTGTCACAGATCAAGAGCAGCAAATGGCCTAATGGAAAGAATAAAAATGTTATGACACATACAGGGTGCTTTTCATCCATCTCGCAGTTTTAAAGACCTTCTTCTTGGTGAGCGGGGTGGTCATAATGCTCACTCTCAGCTAATTTATATCTTTTAATTATCTTTTCTAAAGTGCTCTCAAAAATCAGGATGAAAGTGGAAAAGTGCAGAATACGCAGACTGGAAATTGAAATCAGATGCTTTCAAGCAGGAACCTTTCTGCCTTTTAAATGTAATAGGCAATACAAGTTAAAAAAAAGAACAGAAACTTTTATTAAAAGCACCACTATTTAAAAACCGTGAGCCTAGGATTTAATTTCATCCATAGGCTGCAATGAAATAATTATTGACCTCTTAAGTTGCTTTATACTGTATTTTCTTCTCTCTCTTCTCCTCTCTCACTAGGAGGAACATCCGGAGTCCACTGGATTATTTGCTAATGCAATATTTTTCAAGTGGGAAGAAACTCTTTTTGTTATGGGATTTTACGTTTCACACGGTGTTTTTTTCCATCAGTATTCCTTTGTTTTGGGCACCTTTCATCTAATGCAATATTAGCATTCATGATGGAGCTGACTATTTGCCACTTGCTACTCAGTGGAAACTGGATAACGAAGTGGGAGAGAGTAAAAGAAAGACAACAGAAATAAAAAAAAATCTTACATATATGTGAGGTTATTTGTTTTGTAGTATCATTATATCCCAAAAAACTGCTTCTCTGCTCAAGATCTCACTATTCTTTTGATGCTTTTCTGACTCAGTGGACAGTTTAAATATTTACTGTTACCTTTATTTTTATTTTTTATATTTTGCTTATATAGTAAAAATGTGCTGATACTCTCAGAGATTCAGCAGTCTCATTTACTTACAGTTCTAGAAACAAAGTTTTCAAAAATACTCTTTAGGATATTGTGGAATGACCCAAAGAGCATGCATGTTGGGGAGACTAGGTTAATTATTTTCTTTATTTATTTTTTCATCAAGAAAAATATCGATCATCATTCTGGTGTTGCAAGTGATCTTTAGGAAGCAAATGAGAGTTTTTTGATCACATAATGGATATATTTTTAAAAATGAGAATTTTAAAATAGTGTGATAGTGTTAACATTACTGTTGACTGATTCACAAGAACTACTCCTGATATGGCAGCAATTCACGATATAGACGCAATATGGAAGCCTTCCGACACAAGGAATAAATAATAATAGTCCAAACATGAGGAGCCACAATAAAAGCACTGACATTCAGTTTCAAAATGCACCAAAGAGCTAAAATTAAACACATGCTTCCCCTCCCTGAGCAAATTCATCTCAATCTTCAACAGGGAATCAGAAGCACACCTGTAGGTAAGACAAGAAAAGCAGGAGCTGAGACTATTGCCTGAAAATGATTTTAGGAACTAAAATGCTCAAGAACATTGTATGCACAACTGCATTCCTTGAGTGGTCCAGGAGAAAAGTCTGGGAGAATGTAAAGGGTTACTAGGAGGAGAGAGATATTTTAACAGGAAACCTGCTGCAATGAGCTGTAGTCTTGAGTCAACAAAAGTGACAACTTCCTTCATAGCAGGGAAAGAATTCATTCAGGAATTCTGCAATTTTAAGAGTGAACTTAAGAGGACTTAATTCACGTGATCAAAGAGCACACCAGAAAGTGGGCTATTCAGCAGAGCCGTGTTTTCCACCAGGAGAGTTGGTGATGAGAACTTTTTGTACGGAAGCCTTGGGATAAATGAAAATAAATTAAAATGTTTGATATTTTCTCCGCAAAAAAATGGGTGTTAGAGAGCACATGGCAAAAAGCCTAAGTGACTTTTGAACAGCTGTCAGTCATTGGGGATGCTGCCAGGCACAGACCGGTGGGCAGATATGCAGTTATGAGAGGTGCTTCATCAAGGGCCAGGAAATATTAACCTTGGGCAGTCAGATACCACTTCTTGGCAAGCTGGCACCATTCAGACAACAGAAAGGGTGGTCAAGGCCATGTGATATTTTTCCCCCTCATTTTAACTCCCTTGAGCGCCTATCAATGAGGAACAGCAGTGTATTTCCAGCTTCTGGAGTGATCATAGAATGACAGAATGATAGAATGATAGAATGCTTAGGGTTGGAAGGGACCTCTAGAGATCATCTAGTCCAACCCCCCTGCACACACAGGGTCACCTAGAGCACGTGGCACAGGACTGCATCCAAGCGGGTTTGGAAGATCTCCAGAGAAGGAGACCCCACAACCTCTCTGGGCAGCCTGTTCCAGGGCTCTGTCACCCTCACTGTTAAAAAAATTTTCCTTAAGTTCCCGTGGAACTTTTGATGCTTCAGTTTGTGGCCATTACCTCTAGTTCTGTCGGTGGCCACCACTGAAAAGAGACCAGCACCATCCTCCTCACTGCCTCCCTTGAGGTACTCATAGACACTGATTAGATCCCCTCTCAGCCTTCTCTTCTCCAGGTAGACACTGATTAGATCCCCTCTCAGCCTTCTCTTCTCCAGGCTGAACAGGCCCAGCTCCCTCAGCCTCTCCTCATAGGGCAGATGTTCCAGGCCCCTGATCATCCTTGTGGCCCTGCGCTGGACTCTCTCCAGCAGCTCCACATCCCTCTTGTACTGTGGGGCCCAGAACTGGACACAATACTCCAGATGCGGCCTCACCAGGGCTGAGTAGAGGGGCAGGATCCCCTCCCTCGACCTGCTGGAGACGCTCTTCTTAACGCACCCCAGGATCCCATTGGCCTTCTTGCTGCCTCATGGTCAACTTGTCGTCCACCATGACACCCAGGTCTTTCTTCACAGAGGTGCCCTCCAGAAGGTCAGTCCCCAGCCTGTACTGGTGTCTAGTGATCCTTGTGTGCGCCTCGGCAGCAGTTTCTTTTTGCAGAGGTCACAACTGAATCTCAGCGAGGTGAAGTGTCTTTCCCAGGCATTGAGCGCCGCGGCAGTTGGGGCTACAGGGAGTCCTCGGAGAGGCGGCGAGGAGAGGTCATGCAGCCAGACAACGGCAAGTCAGGAAAGGAATCCGGGCCGGGCGATGCTCCGACCCCCGCGTAGCCGTGCAGCCGGACGCGAGCCCACCACGGTGGGAATAAGAAAGAGGACATTGTTTCTTTAAACTTCGCAGGGCCCGGGCATTTATTAACCCCAAGCAGTCTTCAGATTTGTCAAAATGTGATCCAGCCCAATGTTTTCCTGGACATCTGGAAAGCAATTTGAAGGAGTTCATATAGAGCAGTGGATGCTCATGAGCCTTTGGTGAGCTTAAATTCCTTGTTTCAGCATTGCTACCTCCGCCGGATAGATGTCTGTAAAACAAAATACTTTTTATCCAGGAAATAGAACTGTGAAGCAAAATAATCAAAAGCCTCAAGAAATATCCACCATAAAGATGTTTTTTTTCCTCTTGGAAAGTATGAAGAAAAAAAAAAGAATGATCTCGAAGGTAGTTACATCAAATTCCTTAAGCCCTGCTTATACTGAAGTTTTTTGGTGAATTTGTGCCCTCTGATTAGTGTTACCACGTTAGGGATACCAGTATCAATGCAAGGAAATGCACAGAAAGAGGTCAGATGTAGAAGGGCTACACGTGCAACCTTATAACCCTTGCATGTTGGGGAAGACTTCTATAGCTGCCCCTAAACCTGGAGTTGTTTTGGGTGCTTGACAGCCTCAGCCATGAACAGAGGGATCCACCTGGGCAGACTAAGGAAGAGGAGGCATACACATAGCTTCTGGCAAAAATAACCAAAAAGCATCCCATTGCAAATTCTCTTATTCCTTTCATTTTACACTCTTGATGTAGACGGAGCCAGAGTATGCATCTGACTTACCTTTTAGCATGTCTTTTTTTTCCTTTTTTTCCATCATGTCACAAGAATTCTCTTATTTAATGAGCTAAGGTAGACCTGGGAAATGAGATTCTTTATCCTCTGTGCGGAGCTCAGATGCTCAAAAGCAAGAAAACGGAATCTGTTAGCAGTTCCTTGAGGCCAGGATTCATTAAAGCAGTCTAACTTCTACAGCTGTCATAAAGGTTCATCGGTGGCCTTATTTCACTAGGAGAGTCAGGTCTGTTAGATTATCCTCAGGGAGTGTTACGGACTTCTCTGCAGGCCTTACACACACACACTTGATCTTTCTGTCTAGGATAGGAGAGAGAAGCAGGTGCTAGAGGAAGAATATCTGCTTGGAAAGGGGGGCTTTGCACAGGGTCACTTTGTTTTCGACCATTTCTGGCTAGCTAAGTTGTCTTTGCACCATTTGAGAGGTAGGAAAGTATGTGGCTGAGTACAGAATATATCCTAAGGGGTGTCAAGTGTGCTTGCATCCAAAATATGCTTGAAATACAACATCTCAGCCCTACTGTACAAAGCAGAGAGCAAAAGTCCTAGCTTGGCCCATCTCCTCAGCACATACTTTAGGCTGTGCTTTGAGTTTCCCTGAAATCAACACCCCATTCAAGTCTACTTTTCTACATTTCCAGGAAGGGCAAAGGAGATACTGAAAGGCTAAACCAAATGTATGTTATAAAACCTCCCTCAGAAACTTTGCTCTAAAGTCTTTCCGTTGGCAGAGATACATGTGGTTAACTCTCTATAGGTGCATACCACCACGCACACCAGCAATTGAAACTGCACCTCCTATTTTACTGCCCGAGCGAATTTGTCCTCCTGCCACACGCAGTGCGAAGGAGCTCTTGGACATCCAGCTGGCAGAGGCACCTGCCCACCCTGTGCCAGGAGAGGCCTTATTCCCAGGGAGGCCTGGTGGGAACTGGTGGGAAGACACCTGGGTGAAGGCAGAGGACAGGAGGACAGTCAGAGCGTGTGGGTATATTCCCTTAACTCTCTGCCACAGCTCTGACTTTCTAGGTTTCTTGTCTCCTTGAACATCTGCATTTCAGCTTGTTTTCCCCTACATGTATTATGTTCCCTTTTTCTGAGTGAATGTCACTGCTATTTTTCAACTGGCATTTGCAGGCTCCTTCTATCCCCACTGGTGCTTGCAAGAGCATCGTCTGTGAATCTTAATAAACCCAAGTGCGGAGTATCAAAGACAAGTGCTCAGGTTTTCAGGAATTCAAACCTGCGCTGAACTAACAAAACAGGAAGGCAAATGTTTTACCTGCATCCTCAGAGGTGCATTCAGACTCTGATGTGGCAGGGAGGCTTTGGGGCTATGTTTTGCCTGCTCTGCAAAGATAAAGTCACAATCTGCTTGAAAAGAAAATGACAGCAATGATAACACCCCTCCAGACTGTTTGTATAAATGAAGAGCAGTAAATACGACCAAAGAAAAAAATAAGGTTTTCTTGAAGAGGGAAAAGTACCTCTCTAAAACTGCAACTAGAAATTCAGATGTTGCTCTTGCTTTTAATTTATGGGTTCTAGAAATGAATGCGTCTTACATGCTGTTACAGACGGCCGCTTGTGCGGAGCGGGTCAGCTCGGTGGCGTTCACAGAGGCCGAGGGAGCAGCAAGCGCCGTCTCCGGGAGCTGCATTCCCAGCCCGGCACTGCCTTGGGCGCAGGAAGTTGGCCTTTAAAGCAGGAATGAGCCCTGGGCTCCCCTGGGGCCAACAGGATTTTCAGGGGGTGCCCTGGGGCTCTGGAGGGTACTTGGAGGTTGGTTAGAGTGTATTTACCGAGCAGGCGCAGATGGCACCGCACTTACTGTCTCCTCACTTGAAGCTGGTGTCCACTGAGACAGCAGGGTCTGGAAGCTGTTATTCCAAAACCCAAAGGCATTTCAGGGTCCTCTTTTCCCTTTTCTCGAGGATTTTCTTCCCCACCTCTGTTTTAGTTTGCATGCGCATTTCCTGACCATCCCTTAGCCACTATATGCACTAAGTAAAAGGCAGTTTTTTATAATAGCATTACTTCATCTCTTTGAAAACACTCTTTCTCCCCTTCTCTCCTCACTTTTCACATTTCTTTTTTCTTTCTTTTTTTTTTTTTCTGGATTCACGGTGAATAGTCGAAGGCAAACTCAATTTCATAGGCTTGCTATGTATGGTAGGCTGGGGAGCAAGAGCTTTCTGAAGAAAGCATAAATATGGAAGATCTCTCAGGAATAGAAAGGCAAGTGGACATATGCTAAAAAGGAAAGCTAGGATGAATGAAAAAAATGAAATACCAGGGCTGGCTTTCCTATAGTTGGTGAGTATTTGTTTAGATTAGGACAAAAGGTATTATTCTAAAATGCGGCAACCAGTATGTTCTAACACCTCAATATTCATATTAAAGAATATTTTTAATTTTAATAATTATTTTATACTTAAACTTCCATCTCAGAGTGAAGGGAAGGCTAAAGGGGAGATAACTTTCCTTGAGCTGGCTAATTCGTGATAAACCGTTTTCCTTGCATATATGAATGGCACGGCTGCAAGCAGCTGTGGTAGCTGAGCAAGTTGCCTCTCCCCAGCTGATCTGCAATACTGACTGAGTGCCTGCTCTTAGTTTATCAATAGATTGAGCTTAAATAATTTTCCCAGTGGAACTTTTATGGAAATTCCTAGCCACGGTTTAAATTAGGACGTACAGGGCAAGCAGCTGCCATGGCCCTTTTAGGCCCTTTCAGGGGAGGATCTGTCAAGCTTATGTGCCAAAAGTATGATTCTTGATACTGCAAGGAGCCAGGATCTGGATCACTCATCACTCCCTCGATCCTTCAAGGCGCACAGCATCTACGTGAAGCACTTCTGATAGGCAGCCTGAATAAAGCCCCTAGTCTCCATCTAATCTGATCGGGCTGATGTAATGCACGATATGAGCCAGCATCTTTATGAGATAGGAATCTAGGAGCTGCTTATGTGGCTAAGCCTTATACCAGACACTGCCTAGTAATGTTCATAGGATGGGGGAATTAGCTAGAGGAATAGTCAAGGCTCTTTGATTAAGGGATTGCATCAATTGTCATAAGATACGTTTGCAATTAAGATCTGTGGTTCCTTCTAGCAGGTCAGTATCAGCTGTGGCTAAGAACACTATCTTGCCATCTGTTCCTGGCAGGAATTGTACAATCCTTTCTTTCAAGTCACAGATAATATTACACTTATTCAGCCTTTGTCAGTTTAGGACTTGACCAGTATAATGCTCTCTGCAGGATGCTGCTTGCCGCAACCATCTGGAAAATTAAGCTAGATGGGAATACAGCTGCTTGCTTATTCAGTAGTATTTCATACCACAAATGTCTTACACATCTGCCTTATTGTCTGTCCAAGCTATTCATTTATGGGTGTGGTACAAGGTGTTGCTTTCAGTTTATACAATACCATGCATGCACACACAAAACTATGACAAATTAAGTAGCAAAGTGGAGTACAGTTAGGAAATGTCAGAATGAGAGTGGACTGTGAAATCTGAGTTTAGAGGCTTTGTAGGCAGTTTCTGGTCTTCTTCAAATATATGATCATTTATGATGCCTCCCATCATAGGCCTCATGGGCACAACCTCTCTCTGTGGACTAGATTCATGAGCTCTTTGAGCTGCCTCTAATGCAGATTGCTGCAATATCCTCTAGTCACCATGAATATTTTGTCTCTTTGGCAGTCATCGGGCCCTCGCCGCATTCCTTGCACAGAAAGGATGATGCCCACTAAGCGAGCAGCCATTCAGTACTTTGTTTCTCATCATCATTCAATGCATAGCCCAGTGCCTCACTGACACATTGTCCAAGTGTTTCTCAAAGGCAGACTTGTTCCTTTCCTCATGGTCCTCTCTGTGCCACTCATCACTACAATGGGGGTATTAATCAGTTTATTCTCATAGCCTCATGTGTGGGGGAGATGGTGGTTTTATCTTCATTTTGCCAGAGCTTAGCTGCAAAATTGTCCACAGGTCTCCTCTGCTCTAGGTGTGCTTCGCCCTTTCACAGGCCCTCATACACCGAATGCACTGTGAACACATTGCCATGTTGGGCTGCATTTGGCCAGCGTTGCAGGTCACACCTTGCTGTTGCTGCATCTTCCTGCTGGAGGCCAGGATGGGTCTGATCACCCTTGGATGGACAGGGAACACTGTGTCCACCTCTCCTGGGTTTTTGGCATACCCCTGCCCTGTGTCCAGGTTGTGTGGAGAAGAATGTGGCCACCCGAAATGCAGAGAAAACAAGCACCAGCTCAAAGATGGGGCACCACGTGGAAAGCACCTCAAGAGCGGAGCTTTGTAAGGAGGGGAAGGGCGGGAGCTCTCAGAGGAATGGAGGCCATGATGGGGACAAGGCCACCAGCTGTGGCCCTAGTGGTGAATATGGAGATTGCACAGAGGCCCGAGAGGAGATTGCACAGAGGCCTGAGAGAGGAGACTATGCCAAGAATGAAGAGCTCACAGGCTGGAAAATAAGCAAGGCTGAAAAGGTGAAGTGGTTTAGAAAAGACATCAGACGCAAGAGGCAGAACAGGGACTAGGAGAGACTGGAGCATGTTCTCCATCAGAGTCTGGGGCAGAACCTGTCCTGACATGACACAGCTGGCAAGAAATGGCTATAAAATTCATCCACAAACTGTATTATCACCCTCATCTTCTTGTTGGTCGAAAGATTGGATGGCAACCTGTTCCTGCTATCAGTTACTCTCTCAGATCAAGTGTCTGAGTCACCTGAAGTTCTGGAAGATCTGTCTACCACAGACCACATCTAACCCACCAGCTTTGCACGGTAGATCTTACCTGTGGAGACAAGGTGGAAGCTAAAATACACTTTACAGTGGAAAAATCCTTGCAGCTACTACCACACTAACTCTTCTATTTCCCCAGTAGTGTTCATGTAAGTCCTACCAGCAATGAATGTGTAGCTGTTTTGTGTGCAGTTACAACTGCATAAGGAAATCGCACAGTCTATTTGCACAGCCAGTTAGCTGCATAACTGGCCTTTTGTACGCAAAATATCTGATTCAGCAAGTTCTTTAATCATGTGTCCTACTTCAAGCATGTCTCTGAGAATCAGACCTTATGTCACGTATCTCTAAAAAATTCATTTTTGTATAGTTTGCAGCTTTTTCTAACACTTTAAACCTTTTGTTAGATTTGTCTAAAATACTATGTGTGAAATAGGACATTAAGCACACACAAAGTTCATATAAATTACTATGTTTGTCAAACAATTTTCTTTTTACAGCTTGAAGTGACTGTACGATCATTTTCCATTTTCTGCAGTAATACCCCACAGGAAAAGAATACCACTGGGGGAAAAAAAAAATCTGCTGCTAAAACTACCAAGATTGGGCTTTTTTTACTTGTTTTTGTTAATGAGGTTAATTAAACACCATTAAGGGCCCTTTTTCATGGGCTGTATCTGCCTCTACCTCTTCTCTCAAGCTTCACAAGCTGTGGTTATACCGACATACCAAACAGCTTTGCAGGTTTGTTTGCAGTTTTTTTTGCTCCATCTGCATGTATCCCATACAGCCTACCATGCATTATATCCAACCACATGGCAAGAAACTTGCCCAGACTAACACTGGCTTTATAGCTTGTTAACAGGTACAGTTCTAAGCTAGTGATTCAACGCTGTCCGCTGAGAAATGGCAAAAAAAGATCTCCTCCAATACTGTTAAAATCTACCAGCTTTTCCAAACACTTCCAGCCATTAGTGATTGGTTTTTTTGACTAAAATAATCTAGGATTATTCACTGCTATTGCTTGTATGTGCATTGGAGTCTTCATAACATCCTTTCTTAGAGATCACTGCTTATACCTGAGCACATTCTCTGCTCTTGGGAGGTTTTTGAAAGCAGCCGACGCTTGGCTCACCTGGTGACTCTCAGAGGATGCATGTGCCAACTCTGATGGAAAGGAATGATGACCTTCTTTACAGGTGTCTCCGTGGAAAGCCAGTTGGGGAATTGGATAGCGTTTGTATTTTCTAGGCTGCAGTATTAATAGGCAAGCAAGGAGGAAACCACTGTCAATAGATGCAAAGCTAAAAATAGGGACACCAAAAGCCTCAGCAGAGCTCTGGAAAACTTCTGAAGGTGGAAGTAAGAGTTATTTATAAGGTTGGGAACCGAGAGGGGAGAAAGAGGTCAGTGGAAAACTTTATTTACATAGTTCGGCTTCCAGAAATGACTTTCCTGTGCACACAACATCATTAGGAAGTGCTTCTGCTCAAGTCCTGGCTCAAGTCTTGGCTACTTTCTATGCCTACAAAACATGCTCTGCAGTGCCAGGAAGCAGGTTTCTGTGCATTGCCAGCATTGCAAGAGGGTCAGGACTCAAGAGCTGGGATTCCACTCTTCAGCTCGGAAGAGCTTTCAGCTTCTGAATATGAGCTGTGCTAAATTCATTTTTGGAGCCTGAAAGCAGGTTAAGATGCCTCCATAGATGTGACCCTAGGTAGCAGAGAGGTAGTATATCAGAGACGCCTAAAGGTGGAGTCATCTTCCCTAACCTAAACGGCATAAAACTGAGTTTTCTGAGTTAGTCAGGATGTAGACTGATATCTCTATCACCATAGGTGATGGCTAGTGTTGATTTAGGCCATGTATATGTACATTAGCAGGTAATGTATATAGCGCAATAGGAGCAGACTGAAAGAAGTGGAGATGGAAACTTGGTGTCTGTACTAAAGACACTGGCAGGGGATACTCTGTTCTAACGCTAGTCTTGACCCAGAAGAACATCAAACATATCTCCAGGCCTTTTGGTTTAGCTTCATCAGCAGCGAGTCCATCTGAGGCCACTCCATGAATCAAACCATGGCATGGTAAGTGGAGATGATCGGGTAAGGCATTTCTGAAGGGCTTTCCCAGTGCAAGCAAGAATGTTGCTGTAGGCAAATCCTTAGACAAATAATTTTTATGCAACTAAAATAGCTACCATAATAGCTATTCCTCAGTCTAAGCAGCTCAGTGCAAACATGTAGTTTGAGACAAAATAGGAAGATCAATGTCACATCAATGTCATTGGCACTTCTTAAATTTTAAAAATGCATAGGCGTTCACCTCACATTTTCAAAGGAAATATTTCACAAGACACCATCAATATTTTTTTCTATCCTTGCTCTTAATTAATCTGTAATTAAACATTTTGGCTGGAATTTTCCAAGGCAATTTTGCCTGAGGCAGGAGAATAACATGAAAACTTTCTGCCTTGTATCAGCTACAACAACTTCATATAGTGAGAAGTCTTTGGCAAGCTTTGTAACAGATGCATCTTCCAGTCTAATGTAACACAATAGAGTATAAATGGCCAGTAAATGTGCATCTAAATAAAAATCTCCTTTTGGGTATATTTAAAATTAGTTACTTATGTTAATTAAGAGTTTAATTGTGAAATATTGCTAGTGAATTTCTGGAGGAACTTAATCTAGCTTTCTATGCATAAGAAACAAGCCAGTAGTTGTGCACATGCACGGCTCTGCCTACTGGTCTCACCAAAAGTTGAACGGACATCCTTGAAAGCAAACAGATAAATGCTCTCGTCCAACCTTTTGAGACGCTGCCTGTGCAGGTTAGCAGCAGAGGAAATGTGAGGGTGTTTCTATACCGTGGGACTCGGAGATGAGCAGTTCGTTTCTTCCCAGCTGCTACCCAGCCCCTAGGTGAAATCATGGAAAGCATCCGCAGGAGAAAAGCACTGGTTTTTCATTTCGGTGACTGGATTTACTGCTTGACCTCACAGACAATTGCATTGGCACAACTGCAGGACTGTGAGCTGCGGTGCAGAGGTGGGAACAAGCAGGAATCGTTTAAATCAGCTTTGCTGCAGGAGGAAATGAGTGAGCAAAGCAGCAGTGAAATGGGAATGCCCCTTGCTGAGGCCAGAGCTTGAAAAGCAGCACTACTCCTTCGGCAGCTAATTTAACAATCTTCTCACATATCAAAAGGATCCCCTAACTTTTGAAGTGCACAGAATAAATAATTGGCCCTTATGAAGGAGATGACAAAGTCTCAGCCTTCAAGCTGGTGGGAATCTTCCTCATAGGAGGCGGCATTAGTCCTTTGTAAGGCAGGACCATAGACGCTTCTAACGCTGAATGATTTGGATACGACAAAAGTTAATGATATGTTAATACTTTAATGTTTCATTTTACTCTCTGCTTTTCATTAATACCCTTAGTATCTAAAAAATATTTCTTCCCAGTGACTGTGGCACTTGCTGGGGCCCTCTGTCTGAGACAGTTTGGTTACAGCCCTCGTCCTCCAAGAGGGTCTCCTGATGCTGCTGCTGGAGCAAAAACACGCTTTGGAAAGTGTCCGTGCAGGCAAAAGGGACCCAGCAAGGGCTATTTTCAGCTCTGCTGTGCAGCTTCTTGGATTTCACAGTGTAAACTCTGTGTGACTGAAAAGACTGATATCCTTTTTTAAAGATAAAGGCTCTGGCTTTTAAGGAGTAAGATGCTGCACATGTCCCAAAGGAGGCAGGATGGGATCAGCAGCACCAATTGGTTTGCAGGTACGGTGGTGTCTTTGGAGGAGAAGGCTGGTTATCCATAAGCCTGTATCACAGAGGCTTCATTTGTGCTAGCCTGGGTACGAATGTGTCACCAAAGAAAACTCCCACTGAGACTGTTTAGTCAGAGCCAGGGCCTAGTAGAAAATACCATTTGACTTAGAATATTTGGAATTACCCTAGACAAGTACATGAAAATGTCTGTGAATACAATACAAATTGCAGGGTACAACCATAAACCAGTAAGACAGTGAGAGAGCCTGGCCTGTGAAAATGCCTTTGAGCCTCTGATTTTCATGGTTGCATATTCTGGGCCAAGTCTTCACTCCTATGCTCCGGACCTAACTGCATGGGCCCAAAATCTAGATAATAGATTTTGTTGGACACCTTAGCCAGAGGAAAATAAAGTCCAATAGAAGTAGAAAAGTCCAATAGAAGTAGAGCTGCAGGCCCTTATTTGTACCAGCTACGTATGAACATTCCTGAAAAAGGAGACAAAACAACGTTTGAGTTTCTCGGGGACGGGCTGCAAGACCTGGCAACTCCTGGGCATCCCAGTGGTGACTTTGGGGACCAAAGCTCTTAGTGACACAGGGAAAATGTGCTCTGAACCACCTGCTCTGCAGGTTGCGTGCTGCTGAAATCTCCGCTGTGTCAGTCCTTGGAGCCTGGTGGCTTCTGCAGAACATCACAGATCCTGCTCCAACCTGCAGCTGCTGCTGAAGAAAGCAGTCCAGATCACAAACTCCTGCCGGGAGGAGGGCCAAGAGGGTTCCCCAGAGCCTGTCCCTGTGTGCTGTGCCTGCCCCCATGCCCTTCTGTCAACGGTGTGCGCGGGCGCAGTGGAAACCGAGGGTCAAGCCCTGTACGTGCCAGGGAGCAAAGCGCCCGGGGGGTTGTTTTCTGGATCCCTCCTGAGAGGCAGTGTAAACTGATAGGAAGGTAAAGGTGACAGGGTCATTCTTTCTTCTCACAGTGACCGGGTCAGCCCCAAGGCACAGCTGATCCCCCAGGCTAAACCTTTCCATCTGCCTGATGTCAATCAGCGAGGGGCTGGAAATGCAGGGCACTCTGCCTGCATCCCCTGGAAGACAGGCCACGTGCCGCCTTGTCCTTTGGTAGCACTTGGATAGCACCTGAAGTTTTGGAAAGAGTTTGGAACTGTGGAAATTGCCACTTTGCAGTCTGCAATGCTTCCAAATCCTCGAGGTAAGGCTGGGTGGTACCAACAGTGTTGTAGATTATCTGCTGCTTGGTTGAGATAAACAAGTGGGAGTGAAATATTCCAACTCACTAACCAGTAGGATCAGGTTCGCTTTACAACTTCCCTGCTTTGCCAGAACCCTCCTTTCACCAGAGCAGATTCTATCCAGATCAAATTCTCCAGTATTGGCAGAAAGCTTAGTTAGTGGGTGAGTTTTCCTTTGCTCCATACTACCAAAATTTCTGGGAATTTAAACCCCAAATATATCCCCCCACAGTATGACTGTATGATTCCCTCTGCCGATGAAGAACTAAACACTGGGACACAGAGAAAGTGATTTACTGGAAGTCATGCCAAAGACCTGCGCTTTTCCAGCCTTACTTTGGCATCCTGCTGAAGTCCCTATACTGGGAGCCTTTTTATCTCAAATTCTTTCTATTTTCTGTAGAGTTAGATAAATACCCTCAAAGCCTGAGTGCTCTGAAGTTACTTGTCTCTCCTGTTTTTTAAGAGAGAGCCTCACTTGGGTACATGAGAGGAAGTGGAGACAAACCAGGCCTTCACAGAAGCACTATCCAATACTTTTATAATGATCTCAACCACAATTCCCAGCTGTACAATTGGGATCGGGATTGAGACCATGCAATGGAGTGTGTTTGCGTTTCGTGATCTGCTCCTAACTTCTAACAATAATCTGCCATAACCGCTCTAATAGGCTCTTCAAATTAAAAGGCTGTTTAACAGGAAAATGAAGTTCTAGAAATGTATTGCAAAATTAGAATTACCCACAAAATAAAATAATTTTGACGTGACATATCTGGCTGTAAATTCGCCTTGCAACAGAAATATTCATAATTACAGTAATTTGCAGCTCAGCCTCTTACTGTAGTTACATGATCCCCTAATTGCTGAGTTGTCTGCTAAGCGCTGGTTGTGCTAGCTAAACCAGTTTGTCTCTTTAAAGGAGCAGACTGAGAGCCAGCTCCGGTGCATCCTGAAGTGGTGGAAAACTTCCCAGTGATTGCAGTGAGCAGTGGGTTGGACCGGGAGCTGGAAGGGAGGATATTCAGCCTCCTGCACATCAGTGTTTCTGTAGCATTTATTCAGGAGCATGAAATACTGGGTTGGATGCAGATATTGCTTATAATTGTGTAAATTAACCTCTATTTTTAACTGTATTCCTGGGTTTATGCCAATACAAATGCAAAAAAAAAAAAAAAAAGCTAATCAACATCATGGATAAACCTCTATCTTTATACAAAGCTGTTTGTTGCCTGAAATTGAGATTGAATGTGCAGTTCCATACCTAAGAGACTGAACTAGGAGAAATATAGTCAACAAACATTTATTCTAGCGTAAATGAAGGCAACAAACAAAAACACTGGTTATTTGGCCTCTATGGTAATTCAAGACCTTCAGAAGAAAGTCTGTTAACTGCTGATCTCATCCAAAATAACACAAGAATGTGGTTAATAACACCAGTGAGCATCAGGTCCTTGATTCTACAACTGCTCTTCATTTAACGCTGCATAAAATGCAGCTCCAGTACTAAGATCCTGTGCTCCTAAAACAGAAGTCTTCCAAGCCATCCTCCAGCTGGGAATGTCATCCTTGTTTCATGAATCTTGGTATATATTCAGGTCTATATTCAGCACAAGTGGCGGTTGCACAGTGACCTGGGTGGTCACTGTTGTCTCCTGGGACACATATATCATGGATTTAAACTCCTTTGGACTGAGCTGGGAAGAGACTTTCCACTTCTTAAGAAAATCCTCTAACTACTGAGCTATTAGAAACAAGCAGTGCTGCATGGTCACATAACATGTAATGGGGGCACCTAACCACCACAAATAAACACATTTTGGGGTTGCTTTATAAAGGATGATTTTCGTTTTTTGATTAATGAATGCTACTATTTAAGATAATTTTCTTCTAGAGTCATAGAATTATATTACGTAAAATAAATGTTGCTCATGTTTGTGCCACATGCAAGTGCTCACCTTCCTGTCCACTACTCCTCTTCCCTTGCAAGGACCAGGCTAGGTGAAAGGGTCCTGCAAACCCCCTTTAGCCTGCAAGCATCTCACCCTGCAGGTCTATAGGTAAATGCCTGGGAATAAACCCACCACAGTGTTTCCTCTGGCAGTAGTGGCTCTCACTGAGATTACTGGGGGTTTTTTGTACAGGAATGCCCAAACTCTTCCTGCAGGCTGCAGCAAGGAAAATCTCTCTTTCCTGCTCCCTGCACACCACTCAGTGCTAAACATTGTTAGCCTCTTGACATATCCAAGGAAATTGTGTATTCATTTGGTTGCATTCGTTTAGGTTGCTATAGTAAAGGGGATGCCATCAGCAACGGGAACATGAGAACCAAAGGACCGTCAGCAAGAGGGGAGCCCCCACCACCTTCTCAGCAGAGAGATGTTTCGGAGCAGGAACTAATTCTCCAGCTCCCTCTGTATCCTCCACCTTTTTTGTTTCAGGGAAGTCATTGGGGTGGTAGGAGTCCAAGTGCCTCTTTTAGGATGGTTTTTATCCACCTTTTCCCCTATCTACTTTTTTTTTAACCTTCATCACGCTTGCAGTTTTTAACTGCAAACACCCTTCTCCCAGATGAAGAGCTGTCAGTACTGGTTCCTGGTGCTGGCTACACTGATAGGTCCAGGTAGGGAGATGCTGGTGCTCACAGAAGCGGATCCCTCTGCATAGATAGGTCAGCAATAGGGACCTGCAGTGCATAATACCAAGGATCTGTCTCATCAGCAATTTTCTTTGCCTTTATTCCACTTCGTTCCTGGGTGAAGTTTATTCTTCTCCATGGGCAACCAGCAAACATTGTGTTAAGTCATCACCTCATATCATCTACTTTTTCCCTCTCTAAAAAAGAAAGAAAGAAAAGAAAAGCTACACGACAAGGGGTTTGTTATATCAATAAGAAAAGCAATGCAAACATTGACTTTATGAAGCCTTCTGCCTAGGGCTGTATGTTTTGTAAAGCACTTTTTCAGTCAGTGCCAGGCTGGGATTACCAGATTCTGATAATCTGCATGTACAGCGAGCTGAATAGCTGGACAGTGCAAAATGCATTGATTTTTGTCATACTTCATGAAAGTTATTATTCTGACCTTAACGCTTCCTTAACTTTCAAAGCAGTGTATGGTGTTTTAGCTCAATGGCTCCACGGCCACATACTGCTTTTACTGAAGACAATAGGAATTTTATCATGGACTTCAAAGAGAATGAGCTCAGAGCAACAGAGTCAAGAGCAGCTGTGCTGTAAGTCTATGCTCCTCCTGGAAAAAAACGGCTACTTTATCAGATTACTTCTGACCGTGAAGTACCACGGTCCATGTGATTGTATCAGTCAAATATCTGCCCTGGGACATCATATGTCTCTGCACATTTCGAGCCCGTGCTGGAGTTTTCACAGCTGGAGTGGCAAAGGGCAGATGCACAGTCCAGCTCACTTCCAGGCGTCTGTTTCCTCCAGTGTGAAGCCAAAGTCCAGATCTATTGGCAGCGACTTTGTAAAATGGTAAAATGTCAGTAGTGCTTATGCTTGTGTGGCCAAAGGTAAATTGAGTCATTCTTTTTAATGGAATGTTCCTTAATTTCCCTTTTTCATCTGAATAGAAATGTAAATAGAAAATACATTTCATAGAGAGATTATAGGAAAGGACAGTTGCCAATATAATCTTGCAAATGCTAATTTGGAAATTGCTTTTTGTTTGCTCTTTTACACTACATCTTTTCCTCATGCCCTCTGTGGATGACAGAATAGTGTTTGCTTAAAAGAAATATCTGACAGAAAATACCATGGGAAAAAATATATTGTTAAATCTCAGCCAATGTGCGCAAAGGCTCAAGCAGGGACTGTCAACACATACAATCTCCATTCAATGTCTGCTCTTTGCAGCAAAAGAAAGCAGTGGAACTAAGCAGAAATTAATTAGAGGAGTGAAATGAAAGAACAGAGCAAATTTTATTTCTTTTTAATCCCAACCCAAACCCAGTTGGCTAATACCTACTTACTGTACAGGGATAGGGTTTCATTTTGTAGTCCCTGCCTAATGACAGCTATAAGTCAGTTTGTGGTGAAATCTTCATTCTTCTGAAGTCACAAACAAAACTCCCACTGATTGTAGCAGAGCTAGGCTTTTATTTGAAAAGTTTATCTCGTACTATTTCAGCTTCTGAAGAAACCCCTATTTGTACATTTTTTCCAAATCATGCATTTCTTGGTCTATATATTTCAAGTAACTCGTCATAACACTGAGAACATATGCTGTGACAATATATATTTCTCAGAGATGTGCAATCTTTCTACTTCTTGCTCCTCACCAGACACACAACATAATCCAGGCAGAAGGCATCTCCACACCTCTCCCATCCCGTAGGAGACGTGCCTGAGCTCCTGGGATTCCCCAAGACCGAAGGTACCCATGGAGTCTGTCTGCAAACACCTCTTTGCTTGGCTCAGTTCCATCAGGGACCCCAACAGATTCGCTGGTATCCACTTTAAACTCTGGACACTCTCCAAGTGGAAGCAACTAGCTTTACTATAGCAAAGCAAAGGTTTGCACTTTTGGTTATAAGCTGGAAACACTTTTATGGAAGCAAAGCATAAAAATACACAGAAAAAAGAAATTTAAAACAAGTTTGTTATCAGTCTCTGCTCAAGCTGCCACTTAAACTTTCTCTGAAGCATCACATTAACCACTGGAGAGAAGGATAAATCACCAGCAGATGGTTTCTGAGGCACTCTTTTATTTAGTATCCCAATATTCCTAGACTGGCATTGCACCTGATAGTATCATGGCTTCATTATGTGCCAATGAACCTTAGAGTTTATAGGATTCACAGGAATCCTTTCATTTACTGAACAGTCTAAGGAAACCTGTATTATTTTAGCAAGAATATAAACACCCTGTAAAAGTTGTTTGAACCTGGGATGTACAGTCAGTGCCACGCTTGCCTTCCTGTTTAGGAAGTCAAACTCACCTGAGATGGCCCTTCCCACACGACATGCCTGGCACAGAGAACTTCAGTTAGCGTCACAGCAATGTACACATTACCCATCATAAAAAGAACTGCGCGCAGAGCGTTTTGACAGCCTCTGGATTTGTGGGAGGCTGGCGCTGGCCCTCTGTGAGACTACGCATGACGTAAGGTAGGTGTGGGACTTGGCAAGGCTTTTCCCCACCTACCTTACGTCAGTATTATAAAATCATCATAACTGCTGTACGAGTCACAGCTGTAGAGCCACCCTGCAGAGCTGCTGTGGTGCCAGGTTGCAAGCTGGTCTGCAGCAGGGCTAGGAAGGCCTCGCTCCCTGCAGTTCTGTTTCTCACAGCTGCAGCTGTGAAATGCACGAGAGTTGTCAGCACAGGGCTTTTGTACAATGGCCTAAGTATCTGTTTCTCTTACACTCCTCATTCTCAAGTCCTATCTTGCCATACTATAAATGTCATAAATGTCTAAATGTCATACTATAACTTTCTCCTCTGCTTGCATTAAACTTGTAGAAGTTGAAGATGTTTGGGACCCCTATCTTTTTGTCAAATATGGTAGAAATCACATACTATTCAGAAGTAATTGATGCAGGTGGAGAAGCAGGAAAAACATGCACTCACAGAAGAACCAAGTTTCAAGTCTCCTGGAAGCCAGGTTAAGAAATACCTGAGATGTAAGGCTTTCAAATTACTGCACCTTTACTTTCCACCATACTGCTGACCAAAAGGAGTAAAATGGTCACAGAGTATCAGTTATAAAAAGGGACACGGTGCTAGCACAGTGCTGGCAGGCACCACCATGGCAGGAGAAATCTAGTCAGTAGAGAGATCCCTGAACGCCTTCACCTGCCTCATCACTCTTTTGTGCACTGCTTCGCGCTACTGGGCACCCTGGAAACAGAAAGCACAACATTACACGTTGTCTGCTGTATGCTGCCACCAAACTTTGGTAGTTTGAGCCACCTTGCTAGCTACCCGGAGCTATTCAAGTGCCCTTTTGAAAGGATTTCCCCTCCATACACACACAGGAGAGACAAGTGCATTTTTGGGACGTGATTTCTTTAGACCAGCTATTGCATCAACCTGTAAGATGTTTGGTAATCCTGCAAAACTGTGAATATCCTGGGATTTATTCCCCATACCCTTTCCTTTGGGTGTCTTTTCTACTAACTTCTTAGGTGAGCAGGCAATCTAAGGGGAGTATAGTACGTTTAGATAAGTCAAACCCCTTATATTGAAAAACAAAGAATAGGACCTGGTATTTTTTGCTAAATATGCATTATTTTGTCCAGCAGGAATTTCACAGATGTGCCTTTCTAAGAAATCAGTGGCTTGGAGAATATATAGAGAAATAACAACAGAACAGACAGACTGTAAGTCCTGTAAGGCTCATAGGGAAACATTTGCCAAGGCAGGTCAGGGTGTTGTATCGGTTTTAGCAGGCCTCCTGAAAGAGATAAAAATGTGAAATTGCTTTTTTTGTTGCTAGGCTTGCAATCTGCTTTGGCTTAATGTAAAGAAGCAGTTAAAAATAAAAAACAATTATTACGGCAACTGAGACAATAGCAAACAGGTTGTGAACAGAAGGAGGATGGTCATCCATTTATGCAAAACTCTCAATGCTTCTTCTGGCAGAATACAAATGTTTCTGATTTAATCCCAGATCTTCGTCTTACTTATTATATTTTTTAATCTTAAGCAGTAACAAATTATAAGAACTTCCAAAATCACACAGTGACACTGATCATCTTAGAGAAAATTAATTTACCTGGGATTTCCTCAGACAGCAGGGGGACAAATAGAAATTTTCTAGGAAGTTCAGTGAAAGACGCGCTAATACAAATGCTCTCTAGGTATCTAGGTATCCATAGCATTTTTGCACCATAAATAACTAAATAACACTATATGTATTTTTTCATAAATTACTATTAAGCTTACTATTCTAATATATTGTGGAAGCTCTTCAGTATCTCAGTATCTTTCTCTGAAACCAGTAGGTTTTCTACATGGATTCCCAAGCCTGCTTCTTAGTCTAGTTAAATTTGATACCTTACCCATTTTTTTTTCAACTGTCATCAAACAGCTACAGCTGATAGCCAAATGTAAATTTGGCACTCTGTTTTCAGCCAAAGACTTTAATTTGGAGCTATGAAATATAAAAACTCAACCAGGGCATTTGTATCACATGTGATTGCAAGCCTTCCCTATAAATAGCTGGAGCAGGAGAGCACCTGTGCTTTTTCCTCCCAGCACGCTGATGGATAGCTTTGCTGGCATCTCTGCAGTTGACACTATACTAAATTCAAAAAAGAGGCTGAGTCAGTCCTAAGTAATGGAATTCATCCAAATCCTGCTTGGCTTTGATTCTAACAGAGGAAGACATCATTTTCTTGTCTCCTTCCAGATTAAACTCTATTCCATTTTCTGCTGCCCTCAAAGCATACTCCTGAAAATCCCACAGATGCATTAACATTCAGTCAATGAGATATTTCGAGCAGACAGACTACTATAATGTTTAGGTTCTTGGTTCTTCTGCAGTTGCAAGGCCCTGATTTTAGCCTGCCCTTGCATTACAACAGTTGTCTTTAATCTTGACAGCCCGGAACACAATCCTGACAGCCCATATTGTCTTGCATCCTTGCTAGCTGTCCTGTCCTACATTTATGTCTGTCACTTTGATCTTTGCTTGTTTCCTGATAGGGTGGTTTTTTATTTATTTTTTTTAATAACATTTATAATTACAATCCCAATCATGAGAAATCTTCAGTCCTCGCAGAAATCATGTGGGATCTTTCCTCACTTCCCAGCAGATTACTTGGAAACTGCTCTGAAGGCAGGTGAAAAATCAGAACGTTCATGTGTTCTGCCTGCCTTGGGTGCACAATAAATAAATCACCTCCAACGGGTAATGTATCAACAACTGCATGATCAGACATGGGGGAGGTGGGTGGAAGGAGGGCTGGCATGTCAGCGATGCGTAGGAAGCAGGTTTGGGCTGCGAGCACAAGCTCTCTGTGTCTACTAAAGAGACCAGCTATGAATCAGCCAAGATTGTTGACTGAAGCCCTCGTCTTGAGGATTCAGACTTTGCAGAAGCTATTTTCTTGCTGCTTGAAACTTTGGGTTCAGTTGCCTGCAGACTCTCCCGAGATTTGCTGCGACAGTTTATGGCAGGTCATATTTTCAAGGTGTCCTTTGCAACTTCAGAAGACAGGAGGGTACTTTGCGGTGGAAATGGACCGCAACACTAGCGCAGGCGTTCGAGTGTGCAGAGCACAGCACCGTTTTGGTGCTGGCTATTTGGACATGTTCTGGTATCCTTGAGCTGACTTTACACTAGCCAGCCTCCATATTGCTAAGTGTAAAACCATTGGCTTAAGTTCAGGACAGGATAAACAACCAAGAAACCTGAAGCTTCAGGTCACTATGGAGCTAGCAGTACTCAAGCTGATTCAAGGGAAGCCACGTAGAGCTACACATGCCCCTAGCAGCGCAGACTGCTCGCTACACAGCGTTGTCAAAAGCCAAACGCGCTGAAAGGTTTCTCTTCAATTCTCTTCAATTTTCACCGGCCTTTTTTCCTCTTCAGGCTCAGTTCTGTTAAAGTAACTCAAGGAGCCTAATCAGATCTAAAGCCCCAAAGGAGCAGGATCCTTGAGAAATTACCATCTATCTTAAACCCCATCAAAACACCTGAAATTGGTTACAGAGCCCTCCAAAACGGAGCTGCCAAACCAGAACGGCCTGTTGGAAATGGCCTTGGCTGCGCTCGCTCCCAAACTGAGCTCAGGATCCCCTGGGAAACTCCCCGTGGGCACCGGCGAGCGCTTCGCCAAGAGCCATTTGGAGGCTTCGAGAGCACCGGTGAGTGAATTACAGTGGCCATAAATGTTGCCTGGGACTGTTTAACTCGCAAGTGCAGGCACTGACAGAGATCTCCACGGAGGAGGTGTTAGGAATGCCCATCCACAGGAAAGCCTGCATCGAGGCTGGTTCCTTGTATGAGACACTGGAGAACCCAACCACGAAGCACAAATCCCCAGGAAATAGGCCTCATTAAATCTGTTGCTCACGGAGTGACTTGTTTAGCTGATGGCACCTTATTGAGAATTCACTCCCACAAGCAACCCATTTCAGATATAATACAGCAACTTTCAGCCCTGGATGCCAGATGCATGTGTTGTTTTTTTTTAGCATCCATTTAGCTGTTCATATTTTGTTCCCCAGTTTGTTTGTATTAGTTACCACCATGCCTGGTGTTTTAGACATCATAATTATGTGCCTCTTTTATCGCCTAACATGTGAATCAGATGATTTATCATATTTGCTGTTGCGGGCATGACTGAGAGCTCAGTCCATGACCTCCAGAGCTACAGCCTGAAGATGTTAAAATCTTAGCTAGCTTGTGAAGTCTGCTCACCGGCAGCTGTAAAGTCTCATCTTCTGCAGCACAAACAGAGACAGAGGGCACATACTGACTATCTGGGTAGGGGATATCTGCAGACTAGCCTGCTGCAAGAATAAACAGCTTTAAACTGTATCAGTGCTGAGCAGAAGACCCTGAGGAGCTGAGGAGTTGAATGCCCAGGAGAACTCTGCAAATTGCATGCAGCAGACTCTGTCTCCTGGGTACCGAAGGACGGAGTCTACCATTCCTGCTGCAATATTATTAACATCTAGTGTTTGCATTTCAGAGGCACCTAGTGACCCAAATCCAAGATCAAGCCACCATTTACCAAAAAAAAATAAAAAAATGAATACACATGAACACTGTGAATGTATTACATGCATACATTCTTTCCAAGAAGAGGGAGAAAAACTACTTTTGAAGAAAACTACTTTTGCTTTTTTTTTTTTAATTTTTGCCACAAAGACACTACTGGTTCCGAGAAAAGCAGCTTGAATCGAGCTTGGTTTCCTACAGATTCATGCCCCTCGCTACGTAACAGGCTTCATCCCACCTTGTTGGCTGCTTTCCCCTCACCAGGGCACCCTCCCTCCTCAGCTTCTCTGCTCCTCGGGTAGGACGTGTCCCCAGTGTCCGAGGGGATGCCCGTTCTTCAGGGACAACAGCATGTTAGGACTTTGTCCTCTACCCAGCTATGAAACTGCATGAACTTTATGACCTTCATATCTTTGAGATCTCTATCCCAGCCTGAAACCAGCCACCAGGTTTAAAGTTATTAAAAAGACTGACAGACAAGCAGATGGACAGCCAGGCAGCGCAGTTGTGTAAGCTTTGTTTCCTTAGGAAAGCAGGCTAAAAAAAGAAACCAAACGCAGTATTCACCCATCATTGTCTAAAAAAAACACTGAAATCAGCTATTTAACACTTTGTAACTGGTGTAATGGCTCAGCAGAGCTATTTATTCTGCTAGAAAAACCTGTTCCTAGGCCTCAGAGGATTAGCTGAGAAGCTGAGAGGCAGCATAACCTCTCTGTGACCCTATCCGAGAAGAAGCTGGTTGAACTGGAAGGCTGAAACCAGCATTTTGGAAGTGGTGGCAGCTAGGAATAGATGAGCTAGAGTCTAAGCTAAGGAGAAGTTTTGCAGAGAATGAAAATAATACAATCAGAAAGGAAGAAAATGGTTAAAAAAAAGAGAGAGACAAGAAGTTAAAAGTAGGTTAGAAGATGAAGGAAAAAAAGAAACAGAATCAGCACAGCAACGAATTTATTTCAGTGTGTTCAGGAACATGGTAAATAATTTATGTGACAGGCTAAAGGTATGTTAGGACAACAGCTATAGGCAGAATAATGGAGAGGGAGTTGCGGAATGCAGATTTGCTCTCCTGGAAGTTTTTAAGTCAGCAGGAAGCACGACTGGCTCGACCCCCAGCAGACACCACAGCGCAGAGCGGCCGTCAGCGTCACCGCAGCCAGGGCTGAGCCCGCAAACCTGCCCTCAGCCACCCGCCAGGGCTGGTTCGGGCTCAGGGTTACACGGGGCGCTGCGAGCTGCCCTGGTTCGTGTGCGCGAGGGTGAAGGAGCAGCGCGGCCGGAGCACCTGCAGCTCACGGGAGCTGACGGCAGCAGATGCAGCAGTGTCGATGAGCAGACCCTGAGAGCGTCGCAGAGCTCCGGTCAGCAAACGCATCGCTATATATACACATGTGTGCGGGGAATGAAATCAATATTCTTGCTGTGCTGGATAATCACCTGTCACCGTAATCCTGGTATCATGCAGAACCTTAAATTAAATTATAGCTTATTGTACTTTCTCAGATAAGAGCATTGTTTATATTAATGGTAGGAATAATCCTATAGATTATATGAACCCTGTCCTGGTCAATATAGGATTATTCTCTGCAGTCAATTTTAAAGTATTTTATCCCGTCTCATCTTGAGCTTCTCCGTGACTGACCTTCTGTAAAGGCTGTAGGTGAAGGTTCCTCTTCTCTGCCAGTAATCTTAATACAACCACACTCCTAATTCAGGTACCTCATTTGAGGGAGCTGAATATGGGTCAGAAATATCTTCTTGCCTCTTTAAGTGGTCAGAGATTTCTTGTGGTTTGATGCCTTGACCTGCAGACACATGCAAAACAAAGACACATTATCCATAGACTGAAACTCCAGCCTTCTCCAGCACCACTTTTGTTGCATTTCCCTGGACTATTTCTGGTAACATTGTGTCCTGAAATTATAACAATTTCTAGGTATACTTGCAACAGAGCTTGGCAGCAGAGCATCTTCCTACATGTCACTAAAAATGTTATTTCATATTTTGTATTTCATATTTTGTATTCCAAAGTCAAATCTAATTTCCTGTTTAATAAATGTGTGAACTAAGCAATTGTACTTCTTTCTGCTAATATTCAGTGCTCCGTGTTATTTCCTGGACCAGTGTGCTTTCCACAACACCTCTCGTCTTAGTGTCTGCACACTTCACCCTAGGCACTTCTTTTTCTATGTACCAAGTAAATAAGATGGGGCCAAACTCTTCTCAGTGGTGGCCAGTGACAGGACAAGGGGTAATGGGTACAAGTTGAAACACAGGAAGTTCCATCCCCATGTGAGGAAGAATTCATTTCCTGTGAGGGTGACAGAGCCCTGGAACAGGCTGCCCAGAGAGGTCGTGGAGTCTCCTGCTCTGGAGATCTTCCAAACCTGCCTGGATGCCACCCTGTGCCACGTGCTCTAGGTGTCCCTGCTGGAGCAGGGGGTTGGACTAGATGATCTCTAGAGGTCCCTTCCAACCTCAACCATTCTGTGATTGTGTTAAAAAGTGTCATCTCCCACCAGCGGGCAGTCGTTGAAGTCTCATGGTGAAGTCTTCTCCTCTGCCCATTCTCACAAGCAGCTCAGAAGGCAGTTGTCAGACAGACAGCAAGTGCTCTGATGTGGCCGAGCTAGACTTAGCACTTACTGCTGACCGTGTCTGTCTCTTGGTTCCTACAGATGGAGAGGAGAAAATCGAGTCTGAGAGAATGAGGCTGAGAGTTCATGTTGCAGAGAGATGTGGCAAGCAAGGTTGGCGGGTCTTGAGCTTCATCAGTGCTCCCATGCTGAATTGCTAACAAAGGTGTTAAAACTGAGCAGAAATAAAGCAGATTCTGATCAATGGAAATACGCCTTTTTGTTTGATGCCCTCTTCATAAATAGCCTCTAAGAACAGCTGAAATGCCTTACTGAATGGAAAAGCTGGACATTAGACAGTGTGACTTGATCTTGAAGTGGTAAAATATTGCAGGGCTGGTCTTTAAGCTATGACCAAAAGCTCATATATGTGCTAGTACTTCTTAAAAAAGATATTGGAGAAGTCCTGGTCTGGGAGTACATGAAATAATAACACTTTCTCAGTGAAAAGGACTTAACGCTGTTACCAGCTAAAGTTCAACATCATCCTGAGGCTACATACGACTGCACCTTAGCACATACCTCATCTTTTTGAGCCTGCAAATATTTACACATGTTGAATGTTAAGCTCTTTGGGGTCTAGTGACTAAAAGTTGACAGTCAAAGGAACTATTCACATGACTGCAGTTAAGCCTATGACTACTTGTTTGAACTGCCAGGACTTTACACATCTTTTAGTCTACCAAAATTGACATAGGCATTTTTCTTTAGTGCTTGAACTGGAAATCTCAAGCCTACTTTCCACTGTATTTTGTCAAAAGCACATTAATTCCACCTTCCAGTGCTAAAGAAATTCAAAGAGAAGATGCCTGAATAACTATAAATTAGGCAAACAAACCCAGGAACTAGATCTATGCGTGTAAGTGCAGGAATGAAATAGCTTTGCTATTACTGCGAATGATTTGCACGTCCTTTATTAGAGATGCAATATAAGTAATCCTTATTATTGTGACTATGGGAAAGCACAGCAACTGACGACTCATAAAATGTGTTTGATTCTGAGGTGCTCCTGACCAGTCTGTGCTTGCTTTCAGTTCAGCTATACTACGACTAAGGCATATACAAAGCAAAGTTTAAGTTTGCTCAAGTACTGTCCAATAGAAATTTTTAGATTTGCACAAATATTTGCTTCCAAAGAATATGTTTTAAGTGGGAAGAAATACTGTTGACACAGTGGAAAAGGCGATGAAAAGAAGATACACAAGATTCAGATAATTAAATGAGTTCAAGGAGGGTTTCTCTGTACCCTGCACAGCTAGGACAGCCTATGCAGCCTGCTTACTGTGTGATAATATAATGACAAAAAATATGTGGCTGTGCTCAACAGTAGCTAGCTACACACTTTGCTTTTCTAAAGAATTTTGCATTGAACAAACCCAGTGGTTTAGGGGAAAGAAAATACCCCAAATTCTCTTTGTTTATTTCTAGCCTGAGATTATGAGATTTCTTCCTCATTACACAGTCACCCATGATTGTTCAAGAAAATCATACATAAACTGCAGATCTTTTAGACATCACAAAATTACCACTCTAGTCAACGGGAGCAAAGCACATTCTTAAATGAAGCATTTTCCTAAGTGCTTCCCTCTATCAGGGTTGGGATCAGTGAAAAGAAAACAATACCACACAATCTTTGTGACTGAGAACAGCAAGCTAAAAGAGCTCAGATTTCCAACACTATTAAGTCCCCCTGTGCAAATGTTTATGACTAATTCATAAAAACTAAGACAAATCTAAAAAGTTGGTTGACTTCCCAATTTGCTCATAGGTTTTCCCGAGATTAAAAAGGGAGAGTCTATTAACAGTTGGGCCATTTTTCAATGATTTGATCATCTATTTTATTTGATCTTCAGCTTAATTATATATACCACTCAGCTAACTAATAAAAGATCAAACAGTTAACAATCTAAGACCTGTATTCTACAAACATCTAATTAAATAAATGATCTCAGGCTACAGCAGAAGTGCATCCACTACAGTGGTAGGTTGAGGTATCTGAGAAAGACTTTCCAGAACTTGGCTCTTGGGTAAGACGCAATTCCACCGCTTGACTACAAACGTAACTGAAAATGGAGAAGTAAAGAAGAGGTAGATGATAACAGTGATAAAATTATGGAGTTAATTTGCTTGATAATGCCTTAGTCATGGGATGGGAGAGGACTTGCTTTTAACCGTTGTGCCTTTAGTAGGCATATAGTCTATACGCCTACAGCCTACAAACACTCAACTAACAATAAAACAAAGCTTCTAGGAGTCTTTCATAAACTCTGTATTTGAATACAATCTTGATGAAAAGATCTCTATTTGGCTACATTCCCCAAGTGCAGGGATAGAGAAACAAGGAATATTTTAAGATGACTTTTCTAGATGACCTAGAAGGGCAGGACTTCAGCAACACTGTCACTGGAGACCTGAATAACTGAAAAGAAGCTGACTTTAAAAAATATATACATGAGGATTGTCAATTTCTGCGAGCATTTATTAATAGGAGCTTGTGAGAACACTTCCCTCTCCACAAGGTTCAACATCATTTCATAAGCAATAAAATAAGGACTGAAAAATGTCTCAGTAGGCGTTTTGGAATCAGTCAGTAAACCCAATCAACCAACTAACCAGCCAACTGAAAACAAAACAAGAAAGGAAGATCAAGACTCGACTTGAACTTTCTAGGAAAATAAAGCAGCAGAATTACAGCTTTTTCACAGCTGAAAGATGAGAATTTTTTTTATGACTACTTCCCTAAGGAGGAAGAAGAATAATTGCACACACCTTTGCAAATCAACTGAGAAACTACAGTCAGCAATATTAATGAACACAGAAAAGCATTCTGTCTGAAGCAACAATGGCAGCTTCGTAACATAAAAATGTCACTTTTCATTAGTTTAAAAAATTATTTATGAAGCAGTCACACAGGACTTAAAACACACCTCAGGTTGATTCGCCAAGATTATGAGTTTGTCTTGAGTAAAAAACCCATAGTATTCCTGTTGGTTTTATAATTACCCTGTACAAACACGAATTATTGCATAAACTAGGATGAATGCATACAGCTGCGTCCCACAGCAAAGGTGCCTGAGAAATAGAAAATTAGAATACTGCTTTTTCTATTATCTTTGCAGAATGTTCAGTGGCAATGAGCTTGTTGTTTCCTGTCTGGAGAAATATTACATATATGGGAGACAGATCTCGAAATATGTGGACTGTGTCACGTTCCCTTGCACTAACCTAAGTCGTAAGATTGCAAGGCTAAAGCAGAGGTCTTCCAGACGCTCGCTCTCCCCACCTTGCAGCAAGGGCTCTGTCAAGCCCATCTGTGCTTGCTCATTGCTGGAAGCACGTATAGAGGAGATGCAATCCAAGGGGATTCCTCTATACTGCAACCCTCCAGCAGCCTGCAGCCTCCAGCGGGGGTAAGGACGGCACTGCAGCACTGTCTGCCCTCTGCTCATGGGCAGTGACCACCCTGAACACTGCGGCACTGGAACTGGCTGCCCAGAGAGGTGGTGGAGTCTCCTTCTCTGGAGATCTCCCAAACCCACCTGGATGCCACCCTGTGCCACGTGCTCTGGGTGTCCCTGCTGGAGCAGGAGGTTGGACTAGATGATCTCTAGAGGTCCCTTCCAACCTCAACCATCCTGTGACTCTGTAGAAAGTGCTGGATCCAGCATACGATGAGGGAGGCACCTTTGGCTCCAGCTACTTAATACTTGATACAGTTTATCAAAAAAAACAGCAGACAGACTTGTTTAAAATAACTATGGAGTAATCTCACTTACGTGTAGGAAACCCATAATCGAGCATTGTGGAGCATTGCTGAATTTTGAAATATTATCTATTTTTAAAGGAATTATTTAGTGCAATTTATAGCAAGTAAGTTGTGAATTTCAACTGTGCAACAAAATGTTTTAATTTTTGGATATGAAAAGGAATTAAAATCTTAAATTTGAGAATTCCACTTGCATTCTTAGATTAGAGCATACATAAAAATGTAAGTTTATATTTGACGAAAAAGGGTCAGTGAAGAAAAATGAGGTACAACATCACAACATCAATATTTATAAGAAACATGTAAAACTATTTCAACTAGGCTTCTTCAGAAGTGCTTTGTCTAGGCTAGACTGTCTTTTCGGTGGCTAACTGCAGTTTCTGCTGTGTACGAGCAGAACTACATGGAGCCAATTTAAAGATCTGCTTCACATGTTGTTCTAGTAAGTTTATTAGCCCAATAGAGTAACAGGTAACCAGCCACACAAAAATGAATGGAAGTTATTCAGTAAGCATGTGCAAAAGTAAATGTTTAACCAGTTATAGCACTACTGTTTTAATTCTTTTTCAAGCCTATTGATGTCTATTACTTTTTGGAAAGTAGCTGCATACAAACTTTAAACTTCAATCCTGTTTGAGTCACTCAAGCGCAGACTTTTAAGGTTAAAATAAAAGATTTAACCATATTCATACACAATGTGTTTTAAAAGCAGTTGGACTTTGTTCAAGCATTCAGAAAAATCATCTCTGAGCTGGGACTAATCACAGAAGACCTAATTCCTCAAGGAAACTGTTCTGGGAAAGTTACAAGCAGTCAGGGTAGGAATTTATAATGGAAGCTGGCTTGCAACCTTGGGCTCTCATCCCAAAAATGTTTACACACGTTTAACTTTGAGCATATGAGTATCTCATTAAATGCACATATAAGGCCTCAGTGTTGCAACACGCTTCGTGTAGACAGAACACGATGTGATGCTTTGCCGAAATCCGAGGGGGTTACATGAAGACACCCTCCTGTAGGAAGCTCCTGCTGGGTTCAGCCGGAAGGCAATTCAAGCTGTTTTGTCTTGCACTGACCCAACAGGCACCCCAGGAAGTTAGCTGAAAGATCGGATTGATTATCAGTTAAAAAAAGAAGGGAAAAAATATATTCTCTTAAAAGGCAGAATCCTGATTAACTGTGTGCTGTTTCCTAGTGTTATGAGCTGCCTGTATATACTGCATATAGACAGTGCGCTACGCTCATGAAAGGACCAAGGGTTGCAAATCCACCTAGAGATCCAAGCTGAATGCCTGCATTCCAGATGCCAAAGGAATTAGGCTGCAAAAGGTGGCATTTCCAAAGCCACACGTGACTTCACACTAAATGGCAAGCTAGATAAGCTAGCTAGCAGGAAAAGGCAAGATGAAGGGGTGAAATTCAGATCTTCTGTACCAGGATGAAGCAGCAAAAGCCCCATCTCCATGTGACCTTGAATCTTCTCCCTTTACACAAAATGGAACTAGTAAAACAGCTTTTCCAGAGTCTCAATAATTAAACCCCACACACCGAATACAGGAGCCTCAAATCTGCTTTCTGCCTGGAGGAACTAGAATTTACATCTCCCAGAAGAACTCTCTAATGACTCAGCTATATGATATAATAGGTTGGATTCTCACAATGTCTCTCCTTGGAGCTCTACCACTCCTCATGACATACTTAAATATTCACTGCGGTAAACGCCAAGCTCAGGACCTTCTCCCCTTGTCCTGTTGAGTGTCCTAACCAGCAGGTTTCATAACCAGGTTACAGAAATACCAGAGTATTGAGCTGGCCTCTCTCAAGTCCTGTGAACATTTAATTATTCCATATAAACTGGCACAATTTCAAAAGAGTGATTGAGACATCTCTTCCCCAGCTTGTGGATGTCCATAGCTGGATGTGCTCCTTGAAGACGGGAAACATGAACCTGGATGGAGGTGAACATCCTATCCACTAGAAATTGAGAAAATGGGGAGGGGGTGGAAACTTTTCCCTGTCTTGGTAGGGGAACAGGTCTCCGTGTTTAGTGGGCTCTGAAAACGCTCCTAGGTGGGGTCCTGCAGGTGAGGGGGTGAAGCAATGGCAAGAGCACAGATTTCAGATGGACTTATGTCGCAACAAGATGCCTCCTCGCTTGGCACTCACAGCCTTGGGCATCTCTGTGGGAGCTAAATAAGAGACATGCGGACGCTTAGGAATATCTTCTGGCACACACAGAAACACTTGGTGCCTTCAAGAGGCAAGACGGTGGCCGAGGCGGCATCGGGGGAGTCTAAATTTTGGACAGGGAAGAGCTGCAGCAGCAGCGAGTGGGCACCAAGGCAGCAAGGAGGCAGCCCCGGAGCATGTGGAGCTTCGCCATTGGACTCCGGGCAGGACCAGGAGGTTCTTCTTTCCTCAGGGGATGCCGGTGGGGTGAGGGGAAACCAGGGGACTTCACCTCCCCTCCTTTAGCAACTCCACAACAGCGTTTTCGAAAGGCACTTTGAGGCACTTTCACTAGAGCCCGCGCCGCAGCCGCCTCAGCGGCAGCCCCTGGACCAAGGGCTTTGCATGAAGCCACCGCCACCACCCTCAACGGTCAGGTTTCTTCCCGGGGCTTTCACGTGTGGCTTTGGTGACCCCCGCCATGGCGGTGTCCCCGTGCGGCCGCTGGGCCTCGAGGGGGTCGGGCAGCCATCTCGGGGCGGGGGGTGGCAGACACATGGCGGCAGCGGCACAAAGGGAAGCGCAGCCCGCGGGCGGGCGCCTGGGGCTTCCCCCTCCTCAGGGGAAGAGGAGGAGGAGGAAGGGGGGGGGGGGCGGGAATATTCTGGACCGAGGGAGGAGGCGATGAATAACTTGAATAAATCTGCAACGCAGGGAGGGAGGAGGCGGCGGGTCATGTGAGGCAGAGTCACGCTGCGGCCCCGCCGGGCAGCGCCGCCATCCCCCCTCCCCACGCCGCGACGGGGGGAGGAGGGTGGAGCGGCCGCCCCCTCCCCGCGGCTCGGCGCCGCTCGGCAATTTCCGCCGCTGCGCGAGCCGAGCCGAGCCGAGCCGAGCCGATTTCCGCCGGCCGCGTCCAGACGGGCTCTATGCGTGCCGGGCGGGCGACGCGCATGCGCGGCCGCCGCCATCTTACGTTGTCTCTCGCCCGCCCTCCCTCCCCTGTGGCGAGCGCCTCCCCTCCCCCCGCGGCCGCGCGCAGCGCCCTCCCCTCCTCCCTCCCCTCCCGCCGCGCCGTGTGAGGAGACGGGGCCGGGCGGGGAGACACCGGGAGCCGCTGTGGCAGCGGGGCCGGGCGCAGCCCCGGGGGCAGGAAGGAAGGAAGGAGGGAAGAAAGGAAGGGGCAGGCGCGGCGGAGGGCTCGGCCCCGGCGCGGAGCCGCCGCCGAGGGAGAGCCGGTGCCGCCTGTTATAAAGGGGGAGGCGGCGGCGGCGGGGGAAGAGCGTGCGGAGCGGAGCCTCGTCGGGAGCGCTGCGTTTCCCCCCTCCCCTGGCTGCCGCTTTCCCTGTGCCGGGCTCCGCGGCGGGGCCGCCGCGCGTCCTCGCCGCTCCTCACTCCGTCCCGCGGGTGCCCAAAATGATTCAGCTCCATGGCTGCCACTGAGGGCGATGCGCCCGCCCGGCTCAGCCTGCCGCCGCGCTGCCCTGCGCCGCTCCCGTACGTATCTGCGCCCTCCCGCGGGGGGACGAGGGGGGAGCCGGGCTGGGGGGGCGCCCGGCCGCGCGCAGGAAGGGGCTCGGCCGCGGGGCTGCCCGGCGAGCCGGGCATTTCCTCCTGTGGGGGGGCGAGGTAAATCCCCCCCCCCTTAAAAAAAATAAATAAAAGAGGGAGGTGTGCGGGGGTAAAGTGAATGGCGAAGGATTGAGAGCGCCGCGTTGCGCGCAGCGGCGCTCGCCCCCTCCCCGCGGCGCGGCGGCGGCGGCGGCGGCGGGTGTGTGCGCGGGCGCGGGGGTGCCCGGCCGCGCTGCCCCGAGCTAACCGAGCCTCTGTGTGTGTGTGTGTCTGTCCGTGCCCGCGGCCCGCTCCCAACGCGCCCGCTACAATGCACCAGCCTGAGTCAGCCGCAGACGCTAGCGCGAGGAAGATGGCGCACCCGGCGATGTTTCCTCGAAGGGGCAGCAGCAGCGGCAGCGGCAGCGTTGCCGCTCCCAGCGCGCCAGGTACGGCTGTCGGGAGCGCTGCCCTCGCCGCCGAGGATTATCAGCCGCCGCTGCTGGTGCAGCCGCTGCCGCCGTCTCCCGCGGCACCGTCGTCGGTGGCGGCGCCACAGCCGACACCCCCTCCTCCACAAAGCCTGAACCTCCTCTCGCAGTCTCAGCTCCAGCCACAGCCTCTGGCACAGGCTGGAGCGCAAATGAAGAAGAAAAGTGGCTTCCAGATTACCAGCGTGACCCCCGCTCAGATATCGGCCAGCATGAGCTCCAACAACAGCATAGCCGAGGATACGGAAAGCTACGATGACCTGGATGAGTCCCACACCGAAGACCTGTCCTCTTCAGAAATCCTGGACGTTTCTTTATCCAGGGCCACTGACTTGGGAGAGCCGGAGCGCAGCTCCTCTGAAGAGACTTTAAATAACTTCCAAGAGGCAGAGACTCCTGGGGCTGTTTCTCCAAACCAGCCTCATCTTCCTCAGCAGCACCCTCCTCTGTCACATCACCCGCAGCAGAGTGTTGTGATCAATGGGAATGTTCACCCTCATCACGTTCACCACCACCACCATCTTCACCACCACCATCATGGACACCATCATCCATCGCATCCTGGGGTGGGCAGTGCACCGATTTCTGGAGGACCTCCCCCCAGCCCATCATTTAGAAAACTCTCAACAACTGGAAGCTCTGACAATGTTATATCAACTGCACCAGTTTCTGCTGCATCATCCACTGGGTCCCCTGCATCTGTCATGTCTAATATCCGCACTACAAGTACTCCTGGCAATTTAGGTGTAAGTCCTGCTACTGGAACTAGTACCTTAAATAATATGAGTGCTGGTAGTTCTAGTGTGGCAAGCAGCATGCTTGGTACTATAAATTTAAGTAACATCCCAAGTACTGGTAATGTAAATGCTTTGTCTGGAACTAGCAGCAATGTTAATGTGAATATCTTGAGTGGTGTTGGCAATGGTACGAGTGCTTCCTCTAATGTCATTAACAATGTTACTAATCCAACTGCAGGAATGGCGGTGGGATCGAGCCAGCAGCAGCCCGCAGCTGGCACGTCGAGGTTTAGAGTTGTAAAATTAGATTCTAGTTCTGAACCTTTCAAAAAAGGTAGATGGACTTGCACTGAATTCTATGATAAAGAAAACACTGTTGCAGTTACAGAAGGAGTAGCAGTAAACAAAGCAGTAGAGACGATAAAACAAAACCCGCTTGAAGTGACTTCTGAAAGGGAGAGCACCAGTGGGAGTTCTGTTAGCAGCAATGTAAGCACACTGAGTCACTATACAGAAAGTGTGGGAAGCGGAGAAATGGGAGCACCTACCGTGGTGCAGCAGCAAGCGTTTCAAGGTGTGGGTCCGCAGCAGATGGATTTTAGCGGCGCTGCTCCTCCGGCAATCCCAGCATCCAGCTTACCGCAGAGCGTTTCTCAATCGCAGCTTGCACAAGTGCAGCTGCATTCTCAAGAAGTCAGCTATCCGCAGCAGAAGCCAGGGGTCCAGCCTCCTGCACAGGCCAGTCTAACCACTGTTGCTGGGGTTCAGCCAGCCCCGGTTAATATTCTAGGTGTTTCCCCGTCCCTGGGCCACCAGCAACCTGCCATTCAGAGCATGGCTCAGCAGCAGCTCCCGTACTCTCAGCCGGCGCAGCCCGTGCAGGCCTTGCCGGTTGTACAGCCGCCGCCGTTGCAGTACGGACAACAACAGCAGCAGCAAGCGGTTCCTGCGCAGATGGCCGCGGGCCACGTGAAACCGGCGAACCAAAACTCCGTCGCGGGGGCTATGCCAGACTACATCCAGCATCAGCAGATCCTGCAGGGTCCCGCGCCCGGCCTGCAGCCCGCTTCCGCGGTGGGAGCGGGCGCGCCGGTTGCCATCGCTCAGGCAGCCGGCATGCAGCCCTCGGTGCCAGCGCACGCCGCCGCTGCCCCGGCTCCGCCTGTGGCGCACGCTCCGGCGGCCATCCCGGGCGTGGGTGCCGGCGCTCCGATGCTCGGCGTCGGGCAGCAAGGAAGCGTGGCTGCTGTGGTGCAGCCGCCCGCTGCTGCCAACCAAATTCCACCCCCGGTGATGCCGGCGGCGGCCGCTCCTCCATCTTCCCAAGTGGTGCAGCCTGTGCAGACAGGAATAATGCAGCAGGGATTGCAGGCTGGCGCTTCAGGCCTTCCTCAGCAAATGGTCATTGCTCAACAAAACACTTTGCTACCTGTTCAGCCGCAGGCCCAAGCCGTGGAGTCTGTAGTCCAAGGAATGCCCGGCCAGCAGCTGCCCGCTGTTAGCCCCATACCCTCTGCCACCGCTGTTCCCGCACCGAGCCAGGCGAGCCCCGCCGTGCCTCCTGGCATTCCGTCTGCTTCCATAGGCCTGGGCCAGGCGCAGAGCATGGCACAGGCGCCGGCCGTGCAGAATGGGGGTCTGGCTCAAGGTGTCAGCCAGCCTGCCTTGCTATCCACGGGCATAGGCGTGCCGGTGGCGCCGAGCATGCCGCAGCAGATCCCACTCGGCTCGGCCCAGTTCCAGGCACCACCGGTAGCCCAGTCCATTGGGAGCCAGATGGAAGATGGCCGACGTCCTACAGAGCCTTCCTTAGTTGGGTTACCTCAAGCTGCCGGTGGGGACAGCAGTGTTGGAGCAACAGCCGTCTCGGAGGGCAGCGGTAGCAACGTGCCCTCCTCTGCTTCCTTGTTTCCTCTGAAGGTACTGCCATTGACAACACATCTTGTCGATGGTGAGGATGAGAGGTAAGATCGCCCGAAACTTTCTTCAAAGATATCCTGTGCGATAGTTTGAGATGCCCTAACTTACAGCTCTTCCTACAGCTGTGCTGCGAGATGAAGCGCTGCAGTGTTTTTGTCTAATTAGAAATTTTGTTTCTCCCGCCACAGTGCACGTAGGTATTTTAAGGTATTTTAAGGTACTTGTTTTTCGTTTAAGGACGGAGGGGCTGCGTTGATTACCCTCTGGAACTGCTGCGTGGCTAAACTGTTCAACAGTCTATGATAATGTGTATATTACCATTGTATAGAGGGAGACAAAAGAATACTGTGGAATGTGGGTACGCTGGTGGTGCTTGTAGCTACATTATTTATTATGCTGGAATAGTATTTATTCTCAAATAGGGTTTTTCTTAATACAAGCCTAGACTTCATCCTGCCTTAGCTTATCTTTTCAAGTCTTGACCTTACTCAAGTTGAACCAGCTGTGAGCCTGTGGTGTGTACATATGTGTGTGTATATATATATATAGAGAGAGAGAGAGAGAAGCCTTCTCTTACGGGTAGTAGACGTTTTGGGCAAACGAGTATGGTGGGAAAAAGAGAGGTTCAGCAGTGCTGTTGTGGCTCTTTACATTGGGCTCTGGATGCTTTTCGTCTTGGTGGTTTTGCTTTCCAATATTGGTGTGTTGTGAGAGCAGCTCAGGCTGCGGGAGGGTGGCGAGCGTCGCATCCGAGGTGCCCTGCAGCTGGAGTAACAGGCAGGGCACAAACTCTCCCACCCTCACATTCTCAAATAAATGAGAACCGGTTGCTCTTAATGGTGTGTGCACATGTGTGTGGGTGTTCTGGTGCCTTTGACCATGTGCGCAAAGCAGCTGTGTCAGTTGCCAAAGGCTCCTGCATGTACAGGATAAAGTGCTCTTAATGGTGCTTTTTCTTTCTTCCTTTTATTTATTTATTTATTTTGGGAAATACTAATTAAATCCGTGAATTTGCCTCATTCTACTGAGGGCCTGTTGCGATGTGATAGATGAAGAGTAAGATTGTGGTTCTTCTCGCAAATAACTTACTGCTCAAAAAAGCCCTGTGTTAATGGGAGAAGCAGATAATTTAAGACAATTTACCTTGAAAGTGAGGGGAGAATAGAAAAGAACGGTGTAAAAGAAAAACTTGGTTTAAGGGAAGGCAACAGAATAAAGCAGTGAACGCTTTTCAAGGTGGGAAGGAATGTCATAGCAATGGGAAGGGAGATACTTAAATGATCTTCTTAGTGCCATGACTTTAAACAGGAGGAAAAAAAAAAAACAGCGGGCAAAGTTCGTGGGAGAGGTTGGGTTCTTAATATTGAAAACGCTAACTCTATCAGCAGTCTTTGATTATGCTGATCCTGAGGTGTTGACTGTCTTAGTGGCTTTCATCGCTTCTTCCCGAGATGCCAGAGAGCTATAATGAGTAGCAGCTTGTCTTTCACGAGTGCTAGAAGACAAGTCCCAACACTGTTCCAATTTGATTATGTTTTTAGTCAATAAGTATGTGAAGGTGGTGGAAGACAGATTGAGGCGTTAAACCCCACAATGTCACCATAATGCTACTAATAGTTTTCTTGGAAGTTTGTTTTAATTGCTTCAGTCTTTCTAAACTCAAACACCAATCTTCCTTTTCCTTAGGACTTTTTATAAACGCATAAAAATCTTCTGGAGGCTTCCAATTGAGTAAGAGAATCATAAGTTTGTTGGTATTGAAAGTGTTTTGAGAAATCGCATCTAGCATGTGACTACTCACATTTTAAGAGCACGTGTCGTGCTGGTTTTTGCCAGAATATTCAAGCCTCGCAGGGTAACAATAGCCAGAAATGCCTTCTTCCTCTGTTGTTTGGCTGGCCAGAGATCACATCCTTTCTTCTCCCATGCATGTTGTGTCTTTATTCTATCTGTCATCTCCAGGTAGACTTTACTTTTGTTTAGCTACAGTTGGAAAATCATTTAGATGCTTTACATAGAGCAGGATATGACTCTGTACTGTTAAATGGAGACTTTTTTTTTTCTTTTGTGTTGCAGTTGTGACAAACTTGTTTCTGCATATAATGGGAGAGGCGCCTTCTCTCTATGTGTCTTTCTGTAAAACAAAAAAACAACAAAAAAAGTGACATAACCATTTCCACCTCAGGGAATCTCATGTCAAGATGTTGTATATTGTCCTTTTGGCTCTGGAATTATTTTTTGTCTGGAGCTTGGATCTTGCCTCTTCCTAAGTGTAGTGCACGATACACTCTTATTTTCTCTTATCTTTGTGCCGTTGAAAGTCTCTGGTCAGAGCTCTGGAGAGTTTTTGGCTGTTGTTAGGTTATTCTCCCTCATGCTGGAGGTAGAGCATAATGTATTTATAAGTACCTAAATGTTTAAAGAGCAGATACGCCCTAAATAAGCACACAAGTGAAATGAGGGTGAAATACACATGCATTTGTTGTTTATAAGAGATATTGATATATCTGAAGTGGTTCTAAACTTGGCCGGGGGAAAAGTAGGGAGAAAAAATGCAAGTGAAACAAGTGATGACATAATTGGGCTGGTGAGGAAGCTGTAAAATTCCATTTAGTGTGCCTTTGAAAAAACATCTGAGCCATGTAATATCGTGTTTAGATTAACTCTCAGCTTTCATTAAATCCGTATATAATTGTGTAAAAAGACATGCCATCATCTTTAAGTCTTCAGCCCTGTCCCATTTTTTTGAATACCATTTTCAGTCCTTTGTATGCCTGTTACTAGGGCATTATGTCTTTCAAATGCAGACAGCATTGAGTGCGTCTGCTTTGAAAACAGGACTCATTTTTCCCCAATACAAATGAGTTTTTTGATCTCCAATACAATTGGAAATAAGAGATATTAAAAATGACCTGCTTGACGGAATGTCCTGTGGAAGATTAATTTGCAAACTTCATTTGTTGAAGAAAAGATGCAAACAGGGCCATTACATTTTCTGTGTTAGAGACTAGTGCTTCTGACTGCTATTCCTTTAACTTGTCAGGTATGCCTTAGGTATTTATATTTGGTAGACTCACCATCACTTTTAATACTTCAATCGTCAAAAGTATAGGCGTTTTTCTCTCTTTTTTTTTTTTTGGTTATTTCTCTCCCTCTTTTGAGTCATCATATGGATTTTGTTTCATCTAAAACATGATTTTCATACAGTTACTTCCTTAGTTATGCCTGTTACCTCAATTTATGCATTCAGTTATTCAGATATTGTAAAAATAAAACAATATATTTAAAAATATATTAAATAAGATACTTTAAATCTTACCCTATGGCAAGCATTGTATTCTTTTGTAAATTTATATTTCATGTTGCAAAGTGAGTTGGTTTTATATCTTTTTGGACAATGATTCATTGTTCTACAGATACTCTGAAGAAGAATTTGTTCAGATAACAGGTAATTTAAGAATTGTTTAAGTGAAATCTTAAAGGCAATAAAATACATGGATTCTAATAGGGGTTGCTGTAAGTGAACATAAAACCAATTTAATTACAAACTTCATATACCATTACTCAAAAGTAGATTTTATAAATTCAAGATGAGAAAACTAACAACTCTGTCCTTGACAGCATTTTCTGTAGAGTTGCTTTCATTCTTTCAGCCGATACAAGCCGTTTTCACCTATTTGTGCATTTTATCCAGCAGTGAAGCAAAAGACAAGGAAAAGATGATAAACCAATAAAAAAGATGTGGGATTTTGAAATATTATTTATTGTCTTACAATTTGTGATTAATATTTCTTTTTGAAAAGAAAAAAGATATAAAAATCTCCTTATAGCTGGACAGTCAGGAAAAAAAAAACTGAAGGTCATGTTTTATGTATAACGTGTATATTTTGTCTTGTGGAAAAACTTGGGTGATTAAAACTGAACATGTGAATTGCAATCCTTTCAAACAGGCGTTTAGGAATCTCTAGTAGTACACTGTTAACTAGTGGTATTTTGTAACAGAGTATATTCAGGAAATCGGGCAATATATATGCATAGGTATAATATATGCAGATCTTTTAGGTATAAATAAGACTCTTTTCTGGTTATAGATATAGGTTCGTATTTGTTGATGTTTATAAGCAGTAGTGAGTTAACATATGAAAGTAGAACTTTAAGTTTCAATTACTTTTAATTTTTATGATAACTGTTTTGCAAGCTTTTGTTTTTGTTTGGTCAGTTGTTTTGGAGTTTATGTGGACTTGGAGACTTTATGATTTGCCATGTATTTGGGAAAGAGAACAAAGGTACTTGAAGTACTTTGCAGCAGGGGTTTACATGGATTTATGGTAGTGTCTGTTTGTTGCATTGTTAGTCCCCAAAGTGGCAGTGTTGCTGCCTTCCATTTTTCAGAAGTTAAATTCACTTTGCAGACTTGCCACCAATTTGAAAATCACAGCACTTGATTTCCATTTTTTTTTTAAAGTCTGTATCTTCAATTTGAATGTTTCTGGAAATTGAAAGGCATTTACCCTCAATAATGGTAGATCATATAAATGAATAAAGATAGCACTTTGAAGAAAATGTGGTTGCTGTTGTGCCATGCTGCCAAGTTCAGCTTCTCACTTTTATCTGCTGGAATAAAATACTGCCTTTGGCAGAAAGGACTTTGGTTCTCTGCTATAACTAAAGGAGAATAAGGAGGAATTTCGAGTGTGCATTTTATCTGTCTACTGGCCAGTTATGGTTGAAAGAGACAGTTGCTCTGCTATATATTTTTTACAGTGGTTTTGATTCACTGTGACTCTTGTGGATTGGCTTCTGCGATGCTGAACACTAGTCATCTCCAATGAGCACAATTTTCAGGGTATGTAACGACAGCAGTTGCCCTGTCTTCCTTGTGTGGCTGCAGTAAGGGCGAAGGGGGGAACGTAACAGGCAGGAGGGATGATGCCTGTTTGGATGGGCCTTTCTCTTGGCATCTCGCACACATCCCCTCTGTGTCTGATACCTTTCATAACTTGAGTTGCTACAGCGCAATGATTTAGTTAATGGTACACTAATGCTAAGTGGTAGGCTAGGGAAGCTACCAAAAAGAAAAGGGAGAAAAAGAAAGAAACAAACAAACCAAAAAAAAAAAAAAAAAAAAAAAAAAAAAAAGGAAAGCCAATATGCGCTGCCTTGGTTAAGCATGCGTAAAAAGATGCATGACTTGTATGGTTGTTCTACAAAACTGTAGTAACTAAGTGCCTCACAGAACGTAACTCAATGTGAGCTGGAGGGGGACAGGCTAAAACGGCTTAGGAAGTAGATGAGGTTGTGAACTTTATGTTCTAGAATAGTATTATGAGAGGAAATAATGGCCACAAGTATCAGCACAGTAATAATAAGCAGATTCTTTGTGTGACCCTTCTTGGAGTAATATGATATGGGTTTGCAGTATGGCATAGGTAAAAACCACAATCAAGAGCAGAAAAGCATAATGTATCTTTGTTCTCATTGGCTTTATGCTCTGGTTGTTTGCTATTTTTGATTAACTTAAAACCATGCCAAGTGTATAAGATGCATTATACATTAATGAATAACTTTAAATTGGCCTATACTTTAGTGCTCTTTAGGCACCTAAGACTACACCATTAAACACAAGCATGTATAACAGCATGTTAAGCAGGGACTGCAGGTAGAGGATCATGATTATTCAGTAAATTGTTTCGTAGTAACCATCACTAAATAGAGAATTGATTTATTCTTCGTGTAACTGTACAAGAAACTGTAGTCTAAGGGTAGGATGGGAAAAAGTCACTGGAGAAAAGTGAGAGGAGGTTCTCCTCTCTCTGTGAATGTTTGCAAGCAGCCTAAAACAGAGTTATGAATTGCATGGTGGAGGTGCTGTGAAATGCGTATCATTCTGGCTTGCATATATGACTCCATAACAACTTAACTCCCGGTCCATCTTTGCAATTTGCCAGCAGCTGTAATTGTGCTGCAGCCTGTAGTGCAGAAACCTTCATCTGCTCATTCTGTGCGAGCCACCAAACACCTGTTACACATTATCAGTGTTTGAAGCAGGATTTTGTTTGTGGTTAGTTATATGCAAAACCCTCCATCTTTTACTGAAGCTGGAGAGATTTTTCTGGGAGTGAAATCAAGGTTACTGAATTTGAAAGAGATTGTAACAATCCTGTACATGCAAACGCTGAAGGGTTTTACACATGAAACACTGGATATTTTATCATTGTTAGTTAATTTAAGGGCTAGCTGACCTGCTAGTGCCTCCTAAATGAGGATTTCTGGCTTTGGTGCCATGCAGAGCTTGATGTTATTCATAATGTACAAATATAACATGACACTTTAACTGAACTTACCCAATTTTATGAAAATATTTACACTTTCAAAGTAAAATCACAAATGCATGTTTGGGTAGATTAGAACAGTCCCAGTAAACTTCTAGCCTATTCCCTTGAGCCAGCAACTCTTGTTGTAACACTTAAAATATTTTTGGGGCGTTTAATTATTTTTATAAATCAGAGGTAACTTGAGAATTTTTTACTTCTAATTTAGATTTACTGGTTGTGACTTCATCTAAGTAGCTTTCATACTGTTGATAGCGTAACTTTTTTTTTTTAAACTGCTTATTGAAACTTTGGGAAATTACTAGTCTACCATAGTTTCCAAAATTGGAGAAAGTATCTATTGATACTATAAATTTAAAGTAATGTCTGCATTCTTCTTTTTGAGAGGGGGGAGAGAGGGATTTAAATTGGTCTGTGTAAACTTTGCAGTAAGTTCCAGCATATAAATATTGCTCTACATATACATAGGGAGTCAAGTTCTCACCACAGAGACAAGCATGTAAAATATATATTTAGATATTTTCCAAGATTTGGGGATTTAGGCCAGTCTGTGATGTGTAGTTGTTATTTGTTTTTGCTTTCGTGCTTAAGTAAATGCTTATTCTGCTGCTTTCATAAGGTGCACAGCATCAGGAAAGCTTCCCCTATTGAGTACCTTTGATAATGGGGATGCAGATTTAAATATTGTCCATATTCAGGCCTGAAGTTGTTGTTCCAATCTGTATTCCTTGCAATGCAGGGCCAGCATTACTCCAGAGTCAAGGTGATTTTTTTCTGTGTTCACAGAACTGCCTCTTAAACAAATTAGCTGTTATTATTAATCTTCATTGCTGGTGTTACAGTTTTCTTTGCAAGCTGAAATGGGGCCAGAGTACTGAAAGTACTTAAGAACAGAGCAGGAAGTAGCACAGTTTAAGGTTTTTCATCTTTAAGGATTAGAATTTTAACACCTTTCTAAAACTGACTCTAATCCTTGGAGTGCAACAAATGCAGGTACCATAGATGTGTGTGTGTGTGTGTGGTTTTTTTTTTTTTTTTTTTTTTTCTTCTCCCCCCTCCCCCGCCCCCAATAAAACTGAGAACTGTGCCTCGTATTAAAATGTGAAGGGTATTGTTGTAATCTGACTATATAGTTTTGAATGACCTATTCTTTTGAGTATAGTGGAGGAGTGCAGAGTTGTAGTTGACTAAAACACACACCAGGAGATCTTCTGTGAGTTTAGGCTTAACTGAGAGATACAGATGGGCCCACAGTCTGCTGAAAGGATGCAGGCAGGATTTCCAGTAAGGTGGAATTTTGATAGCAAGTGGAAGCTGTTTGTAGACTGTTTCCTAACCTGCTGCTGCTAGGATTTCTAAAATACTGAGCTGGGCAAGCTGTTTTAGTTCGTGCAGGAGCTAACTACTTTTTCAACCTTCTGTTTCTATATTCTATATTCTGTTTCTCTGTTCTTGTAATTCGTGCAGATATCCAGCAAGAGCTTCACAGGACTCTCCTTTCTTCCTATGTAATGAAGAATTTGACTTCTGCATCTGTTGCTTAAGTAACAGTATTAAAGTGTTGTGTTAAGTATTAGAGACAGTGCTTACAGGAGCTGAAAGCACAGAAGTGTTTGTGTTTAATAATGGCTATTTATACTACTGTACTATACTATAGTTCTTAGAGGTGGGGTATGCAGGTGTGATACCAACAGCACTTCGTGTCAAAATTATGTGCTTACCTCAGTTTTCTGAGCTCAGCTTGTTCCTATAAGATCAGGAGGGACCAACCAAATGTAACTTACTATAATTTTTGCAAACATTACTGACTTTTTATTTGTTAGCTGACTCATTAGTCAGTAAAAGTAACAGAAATGACTCTTGTTAGCCGTATTAATCTTCTGAGCTAATGTATCTAGTCCTGTCTAATGGCAGCGTAAGCGTCTGAACTCGTTATCTATGGTGAGTGGCTTGTGCTTGGCTTGGAAAAGACATTTTTCCTTTAAGTGGTTGTAAATGTATGGGATAGAAATATCTTTGAATATTTTCGCTGTAACTTTGAAGTCCAGAGGCACAGTGTAGAGGGATGAAATCCCTGTCAAGATGAGAGAGAACTTAAACTCCTTTTAAGCTTCCTCTGACCTTCATTTCACCCAACTCTGTCACAGTTGTGTATGGGTGAAAGAGAAATGGTGACTGGCGGTCATAACTTATATAAAAGAACTGAAGAGAGACAGACAAGAAATAACCATATTAATTTTGTGTTTCTAAATACACAGCACTGTTGCAATTAAGTTCTTAGGAAGTCGTTTAAAGAAATGGATGTAAGACTGCTTAAATGTTTTCCGTATTAATTTCTGTGCATGAATTATTGCCAAACTGCTAAAGAAAGGCATTTGTCTTAGCCTGGCTCAAAATGTAGCATCTCAGAGTGCAGAATTAACTTCCATGGATTTTGTAAAAGATTGCTTTCAGCTTGGCAGTTCTCACCTGACAAACTGATAGGTCGTTGTCTTAATAATCATTTCTGGTGATGGTTATACTGTTTTCTTCTGAATATATTTGTGTTAGGCTTAAAAAAGACAAAATAATTATGAAGCTAAATCTGAGGAAATATTTTAGGTCTCCCATTTCTTTGTTTCAAACACTTGCATACACGATTGGGAGAAGTTGAGCTAGTTTATAATTTGAATATGGTATGTAAGGAGCGTCACCAATGTTATAAACATGCTTTAGTCAGACCACTACAGACAGGAACCATATTGTAATACACAGATAGCTGTTTTTAATTGCAGAGTCCACATTCTATTCATTTTGATCCTTAGAACTGCATTGCTTAAAATTTGAAAAATCATGTTTCAGGTTAGGTTTTGTTATATATACATAGGCTAATAATATGTTTTTGTAACATGTGGGAAGGTTGGATGCTTCTTTGAGGAAGTCCCGTTTGTGGAATGCCTTAACTATTGCTGCAATATCTTAATTATTACCTTCATATTGAGCCTGACAGAAGCAGAGTGCCCTCCTTTGGTCCCGAGTTTGCTGCAGGTCCTTGCAGAAGGACTCGGGTTCTTTGATTCAGTTGTGTATGGAAACCTGTGGTACTAATTGTCATGTTTCCTTGATGTCACTCACAATTTAGGATCCTTACAAACTCAAAGGAATAAGCTCTGAGTATTTCTGGCATCTGTGAAGGAAGGCTTTTATAGTAGTGGTTAGTTTTATAATCAGCAGTATTACTGTTTTTGTTACAGTCCATTCGTGGACAACTTTGATCTGGCTTTAACTTGAAATATCTACTGTCCTGTTTAACTCAACTTTGGGGGAAACTTTTGGATTTAAAATTCAGTATGCTACCTTATCTGTATGTGTACACATATGAGAATATTTAAAGCTTTATTATTTAATTGCTGACTTACAAGGAGCAATTGCTGCTCTTACGGCTCCATTTATACACTCTACAAAATAAAACTGAGTGAAAATAAAATAAAAGGAGCCATGAGTTAATGACTGCATACTTTTAAGTACTTGTTAAATAATTTACTGTACTACTCGGATGAATTCAAGGTATAAATGTACCTCTTTAATCTACTGAATGAGGTTATTATGCTAAGAATGGATCAGTGTATTGCCCTGCCAAGCATTTCTTTAGTAGGCCTAATATCCTAAATTGGGTGAAATGGCAAGTTATGAATAAGTGTTTAGGGAATGGTGCAAGATGTGCGTGTGCCTCCTTGTCCTTTTCTTTCTTTCCAACTTTGTAAGCCTGTTTACAGTCCTGTAATTCCTTGCAAAAGAGAGGAGTTCCTCAGCATGGACTTGATTGGAGCGGGAAGAGGGAGGAAAGAAGGCGTGGAATATATGTGTGTGATGATGGGTTTGTTTTTTTGTTTTTCTTTCTCTTTAGTGGGAAGAGGGTATATGAGCATTTTTAGGCTTTTTTTTTTTGTGCTTGTAAAATGGCATTTGGTTTGTGTGTGTTTGAACTAACTATATGCAGTTTTTGGCAATGTAGCCTCTTATTATTTGTGTGGTAGTGGCAGGAATTGGGGCTCCACTTTGCTGGCTGCTCTATAACAAAGAGCAGGAAATATGATCTGTCTTCAAAAGGATTTGCTGTCTCCTGTGCATATTAGTTCTGAACTGATTTTGGCATGGGGTGCTTCAGAGTGGGCAAGATCCTAAATGTTTTGGTGAACTATGGGGAGGAAAAAAAAAAAAAAAAGAGCACTGTAGCAAAGCCAGCTAATCTGAGTATTCCTGTGGAGATGTATTTGATTAATAATGAAGGACACAGTCTCTGGAAAATTACTGCACTGGAACTTTATTTTTTTGAGCTGCCATTTTGTCATGATCAGGGCATGCTTATAGAAGCACTTAGCTTCTATAAGGTTTTACTGTCTGCTTTTCGGATGTGTAGATGTGTATATCTGTGGAGCTGCTTGCTTAGGGTGAAGCACAGAGATGTCATTGAGCTGTCGTCTCATTGCGCTGGAAATGATCATGTAAATGGAAGAAGGACCTGCAGGGGAGGATATTTTCAGCTTCTAGAAGAGTACTGTAATCTGAAGCAGAGGAAAAATAAACAGGAGCATGCTGTAGCAGGCAGTTGTGACTAGCAGTAGTTGTCTTCACTTTTTGCATTTGACAGACTCCCAGAATCCAATCTTTGAGAATATTTATGTTTTTTTTTTTTTGTAAGTATGAATCTATTAGATAAAGGTGTTTTGTCTGAAAGCATTCCTGAAGCAAAATTCAATTTGTTTTTTATTCAATTTTTGAATTTTGCAAGGAACATAGAACAACTTCAGTGTGTGATCATATGTATCTTCGTACATAAAATTCACAAAATTGCCTTGAGATTTACTGCTCCAAAAAGTGTTTAATAAAAATGTACAACCTGATTCCTGGATCTGTTAATTGGAGAAGCACTTAAGGAAATTTGGTGAAAAACAGTTTTAAAGTATACAACAAAGTAAATTTACGATTTAGATATCATTTGTTCAATGACAGACTTTGCACATGCCATTCAAATTTAAACTAGAGGATCAAGACACAACAATGCAAGATCCTAACAATTACTTGAAATCCAAACCCTCTTTTTTTTTTTTTTCTTTTTTTCTTTTCCTTCTTTGGCTTTTAAAAATGTTGTAGTTGAATGAAATTGAGAAAGTAATTTTTAAAATGTACCTATAGAGTTGCTATCATGTAGCTTCAGAACAGAAGTACCTTACGGTAGGAACTGCACGTGCTCTCTGGGACTTAGGAGGAAAGTTAATAGTTCTGGCTTTCAGACTATAGTCTTAGGCTGTATAGACAAATCTCCCTGCGATTTTGTTTCTTGGATCGTTAGGACAGTCACACAGATTGCATTACTATAATAATATTGCAGTGTAGCTTTGCAGAATTTGGCATAGACAGCTTGGCAACGTCAGGTCCATGGTGTTCAAAAATGTTGCAAGGGTAGCTCCTTCATTATTCTGTAGTAATTTGTAGAACTTTTGGGTATATGTAAGAACTTCTTAAACCATGTCACTTCTAAAATCTTTTGCTTTCTTGGATGCTCCTCTTAAAATGAAGATTTATAATCTAGCATTATTCTCTGCAGAGATAACAGGAAGGCCAAAGAATTCATGGTAAAACAGATTTGAATTCTGTTCTTTCCAAAAGCAGATTTGTTCTAGTACTTTTAAATTTAGTAAATTTACTGTCTGTACTTTAGATAAATAACTTTTTTATTTTTTTTTCAGTATTTATCTAATGCTTCTTCCAGTGTGGCTGAGCGCTGGATGTTTCAGTTTGTGCCTATCAGTTGCATGTTTTCTGCCACTGATCTAAATTTTGCATTTCTAAAAAAAAAATGCAAGATAAAAGAAAGAAGTACTTCTAAATGATGAAGCTGCTGGAAATAGCTGTGTTTTGATGCTTGTAGAAGAGTTAAATGAAGTAACTACTGTTGGCAGTTAAATCCGGCTTAAGTGACCACAAAGAAAATATACCAAACAATATCACTGGTAGAAGTAGTTTTATTTTTTACTTTTTTATATAGAAGAAAATCCAGACACATCTGAATATATATATTTTTTTATTTGTAAAGTCTGTCAGTGAACTTCCGTGCAGTGTTCTTTAGGTAGTAAACAAAGGTTTGTTGTAATCTCAAACTGGTAAGAAATGGTCAGTTTGAAACACAGTAGCTGAAGAGAAATTCACAATTCTCTTCTGATTAAGTGAACAGTTTTCTCTGTAAGATATTGATGTTAGTGGGCTGAACTAAGGTTGCATAGATAGAAAGCATCAGAACTGACTCGTAAATGTTGACTTTTTAGAAAATCAAACATAAAAATTACATTAAAACATGAGGCAGCAGAAGCCTAAAGCTCCATGATGACTACTGCTCACCTGGTAGATTGGCTTTCCTGGGGGACAGGCCTGTGTTAATTCGTCAGAGTAACTGGTAACTATAGGGTAAGGGCCCCTGAAGAGAGGAGCAGCAACTGCCATGTGACAACTTTATTTTTCTGAATGGCAGAAAGAGGCTCTGGAGTTCAGACTGGTTTTATGGTTTTTTTTGCAATCCATACTGCAGAGATTTCTGAACCATTGGCCTTCTGCAGAAGAGACAGCTAGAAAAGTATGAGCATCTCTCCCTAAGAAGCATCTTTGAAGGTATGGGAGAGTTTTTCTCTACCTTTCCCCTGTTTGTAACCATGGGGAGAAGTGACATGTGGAGAAGCCTTGGTGAGATGGAATTGAATATGGCCTGAGTAACATGGAAGAGTTTTGTGAAGGTACCATGTCTCAGTCACCTTATTTTAATTCTGAAACAGAGTCTTGTACTTGTTTTTCCTTCTGTGTTGGGTCACGGGCTCATCTGTTGGTCCATTTCATTTTAGAATCTCCTGTTCTCTGTTTGAGAACATGTGATGGACAAAACATACTCTGCCTCAGGAAGATTAGGCCTTTGGCAAGTCTTTGCAGCAGAAACAAAAGTAGGCAAGAGGGAGCATAATATGAAAAATTAACCAAGTGCTGCATTTGCCTGTTGCTGGTTCATCTCTTCAGACTGTGAGGGGGCCTCCTCTTGTTTTATTTTCCTCTCATGTCTTGTCCTGGAGAGTCACTCTTTCTTGGCCAGGAGTCTTTTGCCTTGTCCTCTTGGGCTGGGCTTGTGCTGCTTGTCTTGTTTGGTGTCAACAGCAAGCAGAACCACTGCTAGGGCAGGTGGCTTTCCTTTGGTCTAATAGTCACACACACACACACATTCCCCAAGTAACTGTGGAATGTCTTATCTGGTTGCATTTGTCTTCCTGTTTTTCCAGTCTTAACCAGTATTCCCCTGGTTGGGATTAGTATGTCCAATTTAGAGTTCTGATTCTACTGCACAAATGTATCAAAATGATCAGTTGGTTCTGTTATGGGCAAATGCAAAACCCCGAATGGCCGTGTTGTAACCTAAGCAAGTGTTTGAATTTGAGCCTTGGAAAATGTAATGCTACTTGAATTAAGCCTTGCTGAATCACTGAAGCCTTTACTAGAACACTTCAGAATAAGTTTTTTTTTTTAATGACTAAGTATAGTGTGCAGGGATTAGAAGGAATTTAAAATGAAATAATAAAGTAATTCCTAAAACAAGAAAAACAAATCTCTATAGTTGAATGGTAAATGTAAATCAGAGTTCTACTTGAGACAATGACTCATAAGGAGCCTAAAGCTATGCTATGGTTCTTTCTTCTCCTACTCCCCCCCTTTTTTAACTTATTCCAGATGAAAAGTAGCTTAGAGCCAGATTTGGCCCTTCATATGTGCTCTCAGATAACGTGGGAACAAGATAACACCAGTAAAATTAAAACTTGGCTGGTACCAGCTGACAAAGAAATTCTGATAAGATGGGGTTTGCCTCTTGAACTTGTCTCAAGATCCTGTAGAGACCAAGAAGTTAGCATTTAAAGAAAAAGGGTGTGTGTTTATATATGTGTGTTTATTTAATGAAGAATATGAAGTACTCGAGGAAAGGTGAATGACTCTTAGATTCAGTTTCTAGGGCTACTTCTAGCTAATCAAACAAATGCATCTTCCTGAGACAGGCTTCGCATAGCTACTTTCTGCAGGGACTCTGTTTTGAAGTATCTGGTGCTGGAAACCATTGAAGATGGGAAATTCCTATGTACCTGCTTCTTCCAGACTAGAATTTATTATTTATTTTAGCCTTATTGGAAGCAATGTCAAGGTGAGAGGGTGGAAGAGAGAACTAATGGAGTCACTGGAAGACCAGAGGTGCACAAGAGGATCCTACCCTTGGTTGCTTACAGAAATGTGAACAGTCCGAATGGATCAAAATTTTGCTAGAGGGATTGCAATGATGTGTTGCTGATTTTATTGAAGTTTAAGGTTGTTGCATCTTTAGGGTAAAGACACAGCAGCTACAATACTCTTTCAAAGTGTAGTTAGAAAATTAAGACATGTCATGTAAGCAAAACCAAGATATATTAACAATAAGAGCTCATTCACAATCATTGTTTTTTCAGGAAGCTGTTCTCGTGCTTGAAAAATGTAATGGTCAGCACGGCAAGGCTTAAAATAGCACTTTGGATGCTACAGCAGTGACATTAGAGCCCTACTGGCAAACATCCAGGAGGCCTGTAAAAGAAGAAGAAAAATATTTTAAATGCTATAGTAAGCTAAGCTTCAAAAGACAGACAGTTTCAGATTAAAAAAAAAAAACTTTAAAAAAAATGTCTATTCAACAAAAGATTTGACAGAGCTTAATCCTGTGAGGAGTCTCTTCATTAAAAACAACTGGTGGTTGGTACCTTCTGCTGGGATGTCCTCTCTAAAGCTCCTGTGAGTAACTCCACTAGCTGCTGCTAATGAGTAAAGGGGTGGTAGCAAGCATTTAAAATCATCATATCCTCCATGTCACAGCTGTCTGCAAAGGTGTCTTGAGCCCCTTGAGATGTGAAATGTTTCCCTTTCTTCCCCTTCCAATTCTATCAGGTAAATGCTGTTATCAAAACCACTTTTATCAGTAAAAGATTAAAAAAAAAAAAAAAAAAAAAAGGCAGTTTCACTGGATACTTGACTATATGGTCAGTTTTGAAGCCGGAGCACTAATGCGTATTTTGAAGAATGATGTTAAGATTCTGGGAGATTTGGAATAATTTCTTCGATGCTTTCAGTCGGAGCATTTTTATGTCCGTTTACACTGTTTAAAAAAAAAATCAAAGTTATTTTCATGTTATGCCTTATTCTAGTGCAAGAATTTGCACTAGGAATTTGGGGAAGAATTTGACTTTCAGCTACTTGTTTCCTTCAGGTTTTAGTGACCTGTAACACATTTGCAGATCTGCCGAGCGTCTGATATGTCAGCAGTTCTAGAAATTCGGAAGTCGTACTTCAGAAATCAGTAGTAATCTGCTTAATTCTTTTGTGATTTTATTTAGAGTGTCTACTTTGATATATTGAAAATAGCTTTAATTGTGTCGTATTTCTGCTCTAACCTATCTGATAGCAGAGTATTTATGCAGTAAAGTACAATGTGCGTGCCTACCTTGTCCAGCTATTCTGTGGAAATGAATGTTTTGCTTAATGGATTTGTGTTTGGAAAAGATGTCCATATGCACCCTAAAGAGCATTGTTGTGGGAAATACTTCAGTTAAACCCTGGGTTAAGAAAATTGCTGAGTATCAGATATATTTTCTTTGTATGTGGCTATCAGATAAATATTCCTGTTGTGTATGACTTATAGCACCCCATTCCAGGAATCATGAGCTAGAAGCTGGAGGAGTTTGCAGAGTTTTCAGGAGGTATACCTGGCATTCAGAGAAGGAAGATAAGGCCTTAAAGAGGAGTGATTTATTTATCTATTTTCAGGGGAGGAGGAGATAGTTAAACAAACAAAAAAATATTATGTCACAAGTTGGTGGTAAAATGAACAGTAAGTTTAGAAATGCGGAAAGACTTGTAAAAAGACCTTTGTATATGTGTGTGTATATATATGAATAGGCCAGGAAAACTATTTTAAATTAATCCCAATTAATAAAGTCAAAGTACTTTGCATTTATTATCTAGAAAATGTTAAGAAATCTGGACTGTTATGTGCGGGTGACAACAATAGGTAATGTTGGAGGAAATTGTTTGGCTTAAAATAGTGAAGTGAAAGCATTCAATAATATTCTGTGGCATTTTAATCTATGTGTAGGTCCAGTTAGCAAAAGTATTCTTGGCAAAATAGTCAAGTTACAATGTTTACATGTTGGCATGTAAACTCCTTTACCTGGTCCAGAGCCCCTGTGTACCTAGTGCTGACCTTTTTCCAAAGCCTGGATGAAGCGTTGTGAATATGTGATTAGAAAGTGCTGTGTATCATTAAAAATAGGATTGGCTGCCTAAGTGTATTCCTAAAACTAAATTTATTTAGCTATTCCTCATTGTAGGTGGTCTGCATATGAAATCTGCATTGTATTATTGCGTAGGGTCTGCCAGGGAAGCTCCATTCAGGCCTTTCCTAACTCTTGAATTTGTGATACTAAAAAGTGAAAAAAACCCTCAAGGGCTTGTGCAAAGAGGAGAGAAAATACAGATTAAGTAGCTTAAGTTCTGTACATGCACATGTACATGCATAAAGCATGGTTTACTTGGTTGTTCAGTTTTGCTAAATGTATTTTCTGTGACTTTAGCTGAAGATCATATTTTAAAATGGTTAAATTCTGGCTCCCTCAGCAAGTGGGTCTGACAGGATTGCGTATTGGTGTGCACACCATGTTGTGCCTATTCCTGTGCTTACCTCTGCATCTCTGTAGCCAGAAAACCGACAGCTTTCTAAATGCTGGAATAAGTGTAAACAAATTGTTCCAGTTTCAGAAACAAAACTGCGAATTTCTCTGTTTTAATAGAAGACCTAGCCTGAAAAGTTACTTCTGCTGCCTTTCAGCCTTCGCAACAATGGTAGAAAAGTAGTAAAAATCTACCTGTTCATTTTGAAATACTGGATGCTCTTTATTAAATAATTAGGTCTATACTATTGAGAACTGCTTGGAGAGAGCTGTTTTGGACTACCTGTGGACATGTAATGTCTTAATTTAAGAGGAATTGTAGACCTGGAATGGCATGAAGGAGGAAGAAGCGGTTCTGAGAAATTCTGCTCAAGAGGAGGGTTGTTTTGGTGATGTTTCCAGATGAGCTTGATTGAGTGCAATGTCCCACTTCAAGTTTAAAACCTCATTTCAAGCTGCCATACTTGGTCAGTAATTTAAATTGACTGTCTCTTTTTAGAAGCATTTTCCACATGATTGTTAACTGGATTTTCCCGCCCCGCTGCCCAAAATGATGAGCTTCAAACTTTTCATTTTATCTCCAGCAAAGCGTATTTTACCCAGTGATTTTTTTCAGCAGTATTTGCATGAAGCTTGCAATATTGGTTAGTAGGCTATGGGAATGCATGAGTTGTTACTGCTACAAGTTGAGAATTTAAGGTGAGGTGTTCCTGCCAAACTTGCTAAAGTCTTTATAAAGAAAGTGTTGATTCCCCTTTGCATTTGAAAGAAACATTTGGGAAATGAACATGTATGTGTAATTAGGGGCTTGTAATTAGGGACTTGAGGCTAATGGAAGAAAATTATGAAAGATTTGCTAAATATCTATATTTAAATACTTTTGCTTGGTTAATTTGTATGTCTTGCATCCTTTGTCCTGGCATTAAAGAACTGTGGTACTACTTTGGTGTTTACTTTTTTCTTTAGACTGTGTCAAGTGAGGATGAAGGGAGAACCCAGCACAGGAAAAGATAAGGGAGGCAGAATATTCAGTCCAGTACATAATTCTGCCTATGTAAATTGTATTGAAAATGGTGACTCCTATGTCAATATTTTGATGCAAAGATGAATAGAAACGCTTGTATGTTATGTAGCTCTCAACTAAAACCTTGTTATTCTTCCAAGTATCTGACTTCTTTAAAAACGTAAACTCTGGCAATACGCAGCAGTCTGGAAGCTCTCAAACAGAAAAAGGTGGAAATGCACAACAGAAACGTGATTTCTGTGACTGTGTTTATTAATAAAATGTATTATTCATACAGGATGAGACTGCAACAAATACTTTTGCATTGTTCGAGCTTTACATGGAAAATAGGAACTGTTTTGAGGACTGTGGAACCTGATTCAGGTACTTGTGTAACACTGTTTTTCTATTTTGGTTCTGATCATCTGATCCCTGCTATGTTATTAAAAGCTTTTCAGTTCTTGCACAAAAGGACCTTATGCTGCATTCCGGGATCAAAACAAGCTGTTAAATTCTTCTGTTTGTGCTAATACTCTATTTGTCCTCTAAAGGTTAATATAATCAGTTTAAATAATTAGCTTTCTAATAGAAAGCCTGCTTAATAATTAAAAAAAATCCCAACACCTGAGGTTTAATGCACAGAAGCTTAGTTTGGAGGAGAGATCAAAAAATCTTTTGCTTAACTTATTAGTTGATATTTGATTATTCTTACAATCCTGTACAAATCTAGGAAAAGATTTGTTAAAAGATGATCTTTATGATTTTGATATAGCTGTATTGCGCCTAGGCAGGTGTAATGCCAAAGCATTCTGATCAATGCGTATTACATCTAGAGACTTGGAGTCCATTTCCCTCTGATGAAGAGTTGCTAGTTGCTAGTTGGTAATTTTTTCTATCGGAATTTCTTCTTAACTATCTAAAACTTCATTATTATTTTATATTTTAACTGCTTAATTGTATGTTTCTGATTTTTGTCTGAGAAACCAACTCTAGCAGAAGGCAGAGAAAAGTGAATGGCTGTAGTTTGATACTGACTTGATTACATTTGTTCTCTGAACCTCTTGCCTAGCTCTTGCATCAGCTGGTTCATGGTCAGAGGGGGCAAATTTATCTTTGTTGTTATTCAGGAATGGTCCTTCCTGTGTCTCCGTTTCTGTGTAGTGAAAAGAACCAAATCTGTTGCTAGTTTGGATTTCATGGGGGGCAATTTCGTGGAAAAGCAAACCAGCCCCTATTTTCCACCTTTAAAGAAAAAGGGTGGGCCCTCTTTATTAAGCATACAGTTCAGCATAAACAGAAGAGCATTTGAATGTTGTTGACTGAATCCCTTATAATGTCACCCCTTATATAGCCCGGTTCCCTTCCTCTAGCATCGTGAGCTTTTGAACACGTGTCAATTCTAACTTAGATCAAAACCAAAGTTCTCTACTCGTCTTCCTTATGGTAACTCATATTAGTCTTCTGATGGACAACATTTTTTTTTCTACATACGATTTTGCTTAAATGATGCTTTGAAAAAATAATTCATAAGTGAACTTGCAAAATAATCAGTAGTAAACGGGCTCTTATCGAGGCTTTACAGATATGTTCTTAGTCTTGTTTTCTGGAATTGCCATCCGAGATTTATATGAGCAAGCTTCGTCTCTGGTCTTATTTGGTGTGGTAGTTCAATTCTGATTAACCAAAATTGCTGAGAAAGGAGAAAGGGCACAGGAAATACTTAAAAACCTTAGGGAGGGGAAAGGGAGGAGGAGAGGAAAGGATAAGGATAAAAGAAGTTGTTCTAAGTGACTTTGCATCAATAGAATATAAAATAGCTCTAGCTATGGCAGTTCATAGCCTATATCTCAATTTATTTTCCATAAATTAAGGTAGCTGAAATACTTAATTCATGTGATAATGTTTCAGGTGAGAATATTTTTATGCCAGATAATTTAACATACTGAAAATCTTGTAATGAGCTCCCAAAATAGGATTTTGTGTGGCTTCTCTTTGAGGCTTCTGTTTTTTCACCGCTTTGACTTTTGTGTGCAAGTAGGTTCGCACTGCTGTTTATTCTACACTTAATTAACACCTCGTTCTTAACACTGAAATTTTCTGTATCCCTAAGGTTTTCAATAATGTAGCTCATAGGCTACATGCATTAAGCTCATGTGCTTGAAGGGCTTGCGCTGAAGTCACTGGGATTATTCATGCAAGTCAGGTTACAGCTCTTCCACTGTTTGCAATATAGTGTTTTTGTTTGGTGACATTAATGTGACTATTAGTTTGAGAAAATTAACTTCATGGGATTAAAAAAAAATCTTTGTTTTAAAACTTCTCTTATTTTAGATGCTTGAAATTAGCATGAACACTTCATAGTTTAAATTTACAAGTCCTGTCCCAGTTTACATAAATCACTGTCTTTAAAGAGTCTCAAGTGACTAGAAACATTTACTTAACAACGAGGGAGGAGCTATTTAATCTTCTGTGGCTTTACAAACCCTTTAATTTTGCTTACGCATTTGAGTTAATGCTAATTAAAAATTCAGCACTTTTTTTTTTATTTCCCAGGCTCGTATTCTTGCTTCAAGAGGAGGTGGGCTGCATTATTTACTTCCTCTTCTCTTTTACTTCATTTAGCAGTCTTGCCATGTACTGTCTTCAAACACAGTTGTGTCCCAGAGCATCCTGATGAAACTCCCTTGAAGTCAATAAAAAATGGCATCCCTGAATATTACTTGCTATCTTTGCTCCTTCTGGAAATGGCTCTTTGAAGCTTGTGTTCACCTTTTCTTTTTCATATCCTTCCATATTTCCTCGGTTAGTTCACAGATAGATAAAAGAGAATCCAGACGTTTTCTGTAGCTGTCTCTCAAGCTTTCCAGTTGCAAAATTGTCATCATGATTAAAAAAATAAAAGGAAGGGCTGGGACAGGACAGGGCATTTCATGCTCAGATTCAGAGTTGTATCAACTGGATAAGAATTTACCCTCATTATTCACTTCTGGACACACATTTGAAACAACCTTAAAGATACAGGGCTTAACAAAGCCTGTGTGATACAATGTCCTGGCTTTGCTATATATGGATTTTTAGTTATTAATCAGTAATAGACTCTTCTCCTTGGTTGAGGTGAGAGGAAGACTTCCCAAAAGTCGGGAAAAACTGCTTGAGACACTTGAATAAAGAAAGTTTCTCACTTTGATAATGAGATATGTCAGATATCAGATATGTTGAATATACAAGTATGTTGAATATACAATTACTTGTACAAATGGCCTTCTAGTACACTGTGTTTTAATGAAAGTGTCATAGTCCCTGCAATGTAAAAGCCTATTTTTCCAAAAAGAAAATATGCGAGTCTCTTAAATGCAGTTGCTGTTTCCTGCGATGAAGTCCCATTGCTCCCCATGTTGAAAATCGGGCAGGAGGAGAGGAAAGGGGAAAATCCATTAGTTCCTTTGCCTTGGTTGCATTAGACTCAGGGATTGGTATGCTGGGATTTCCTTATTCTCTTTATTAAAATTAGGTGCCTTTTAGAAGAAGTATTTACAGAAGTGCTTTACTCCGTATGTCAAGAAAATGTGATTACTCATTCAGCAATTTTAAAAAAGAAATGAAAATGAATTTGAGATCTGTAATGTTAAGATAGGAACTGAAGGCGGTGCTTCACTGAAACAGTGGTCATCTCTGTTCTCCATTTCAGAACCAAAATGAAAGCCTTACATATCTTAGGTTGATATGTAGACTGCAAACATGAATTGTATTTCTGTCTTTAAGCTTACGGTTAATTATTTTTTTTTTCTAGTATAACTTGAATTATACCAGGAATTAACCTCCTAGTGCACACCTGCAGGTTTATTTCTTCCTCCCAAAAGCATTTTCAAGGAAATTGGTTTGACTGTTGCTGTAAATTTCCATCACATTTCAACAATTTGCTGCTTCATAAAGCTATGCATTGCCTTTCTCTGCCTGCCTTCTCTCCCTGCTCCTTTCCCTGCTTGTTCACTTTATTGGAAGCTTCTAATGGGATAACCTTTTGGGAGAGAAAAGGAAGAAAAGTGAGGTCTATCAAGATGAGTTCTGCATCTGATTATTGGCCATATTTGGTTTATTATAATCTGATACTGCATTTGATTGCAAATTTTACCTAAAAATAGCAAGTTTTAGCAAGCTTTGGGATTTATGTGCAATTCTGTATCTTAAGCATTAATAGGGTGAATAATTGATTTCTGTCACTTCAGTTTAGCTGAGAGATAATGCCTAGCTTGATGTAAATGAAAATTTCTTGAAAGACCATAAAACACCTATTGTTTCTTCTCTTCTGTAACTAATGCCTGTCTGTCTCATCCTTTGTATCCCTTTAGCCAGATCGTTTCCCTTTTTCTGGTGTCTCCGGGCTTGGGATTCCCAGTGTGGTTTACAAAGCTTTGTTGAGTTCGACTCATTGGGAGTGTGTGTATTAATTTGTTTAAAAAAAAAAAAATGGATCATACCATGAAAACACACGCCTAGCCTCTGGTTGTATCAGCAGTTCTGAGCTTGTTGGCTTTTTTTGTGTCGTTTTACTTGGGCAGTGAGCAGACTGGAGTGGGTATCTTGGAGCCAAGAAAGTGCAATATGTTATCAAATTCTTGTTCAGATCCATACCAAGCATTTGCTATCAAATTCTTGTTCAGGTCCATGTCAAGCATTTCTTTTCCTGATTGTTAAACTTGTCTAAATGGCTTTGGCAGGTAGCACAAGGCAGAGCAAGGGTGGAGGAATTGACAAGTCCTTATCCTTCTTCAAAGACCTGACGATGCTTCTGTTAAGTTTCTGTTTGAAAAGTCCAGGATGTTAAATTATAAAAAGTAGTAGTAGAAAGCTGATATCTGCAATTGTCTTCCCCTTGCCAGTCCTCTATTACTGATTGGGGTTTGGTTGGATCACCGTGACAGCAAGAGTTTCGCAGATCATAAATCTTCAAGGTGGATCATTGGAAACCAGCTTTGGGCTTATCAGTGTTATGGCTGGTATCTCAAATATTTGAAGTGTCATCTGAATGTACCACGCTGAAGATGAAAGCAAGTCTATGGCTGAAGTCGGTGTAGAAGATAGACTGGGGATTGTAGTGTTCTAATTGAATTTAATTACCAAACAACACAGATTTTACAATTCTGAGATATAAACTCTCTGAAAACTCTAAAACCTCTTATATGCAGCAGGCTGCTTAAAGGTAAAATTTGACTGCGTTTCAACAGAAGTCTTAGGTTGAGGTGGTTGACAAATTTTCTGCTTCAGCTAAGCTTTTCAGCCAAGGTGTGTTGAATTCTTTATGAGAGCATATGCACCCCCTGTCACTCATACTAATATAAATGTGGTTATGATTTCCTGCAGGCATATTTTGAACTTTGATTTATGTTAGATAAACCAAAGACACTATATAGTGTCCTAAAGGAATTTGGTCCACTCGCCCTAAGGATTGTGGAGAAACATTTTCAAATGTTTTTTTTATTTGTACTTTTGATTCATCTGTTGCATTCCGTTCTCTTGTACCTTCGTGTTTTTACAAAACCCTTCTTGTTTCTAGTGAATTCTTTATTTCATTTTTGTCTCTTGGATGGTATTTATCCATCCATCCTTGTTAAAATACCTTGGATGGTATTTTAACAAGGCACAGAGTAGCCTTGTTTAATATTTTTCTAAGGCTCGGTTGTGTTGGTGGGTCTCAAAGGAAGAGTGTCCCTACACCTGAGCCAAGGGCACTTCAGACTGGGCACTGGGAACCAGCTGCATTTGGAGGGCACTTGCAAAGCATTCACGCTTGCTGCTTGTTGGCTAAAGGCTTGGGAGGCTTAAAGTGCTGGGTGCTAGGAAACTCACAGCTTCGTGGTTTTTTTTTTTTTTTTTTTTTTTTCTCCCAAAACATGCAATTAAAAGGGATGGAGAGAACCATTGTATCTGTTACAGAATGTGCCTGGGAAAGACCTAATTTTTTTCTAACACTTAATTCCCAGGTCTCCTTAGTGCTGAAGAGTGCACTGAGCACCCATAAACATGATGCACGTTCAAATTTCAGATTAAAACTGCTTTAAAAAATCCGACAAAATAGACTGAGGAGACTCTCTGAAATACAGCACAAATAAGACTATTGGTTATCACTTTTGAAGATGGGAAGCCATTTTTGAGTTCCCTGCTTTGCTTATTTAAACCTTGATAATCTAGTTACTTTTTTTTTTAAGTTGTCATAGTACTTTTGTTTGTCTAGGCTCACTATTTCTTTCTGTGTTAGAGCTTTGTTTTCAGAGTTTAGTTCCTGTAATATCTTTCGTACTATCTTTCCTTTGTAGCATAGTGCCAGGCTTCTGGATACTGTCATTCATGCAATCCCAAGTAGTAAAATGCAAGTAGTACTAAAAACATGTTTTGCCAACTGTGCATCTTATTCAAAAGGAAAAAATTAATAAGAGCAGCTGGCTTGTCATGCATAATCATCTTTGCTTTTAATAAATGTTTTCACTAGTAGACACTGCTGTATGAGATTAGAATGGCTCTCAAATACTTGGCGAGTAATGGAGAGTTGAAAAAGCTGTGTTTGAATGGCACAAGAGGCATCAGGCTTGCAGCGAGTCATGAAGGAAAAGCTGGATTGTACTTAAAAATAGCCCGACTGATGCAACACTCAGGCTAAACCTTCACGTCCAAGTATTATGCTCGTAACGAGCTCCAATCCTGCAAACGGTTTCAAAACTGACAAAATTCAGTGCTGCGAGAGAGTCAATGGAGTTCCCTCCAGTGATGTGCCCTGTTACAGGGGGAGTGTGGGATGTTGCAACTGAGTTTATAGTTTTTTTGAGTACCTGTGTTTTTTCCCTGGCTGTTTTGCTCATTATTTGAGAAACTCTGTGTTCTTGGAGAATTAGAGCTACCAAAGGTGGCCTCTCAAGGGCTTTGGCTCTCAGGCCACTTTTACTCTGGCACTGCGGTAATCCCAGGCCCTTTCCTATTGCTATGGTGTTTTGCGGCTTTCCCACTTTTCCAAAATTTATTTTTTCTAGTATCTCTTTCCTCCTCCTTCTGCACTGTGATTTCCCTCTTTATTAAATGTGCCTTTTGGTTCCCTGGCTGTGTGAAAGGGACTGTTGCTGCCGAATCAGTCCAGGCTGTGCTTTCTGGAGTGGTTGGTTGTCTGCATAATGTTGGGATTCTCCTTGATATTCCCCACCATGTATCTATGGAGGCACCGAGGGGGCCTTGCTTGTCTACTTGGTCATCAGCTTCCATGAAACCCTCCTTTTATCTTGGAAGTGTCTGCAGTGTGAGGTTGATTTTAATTGAATGGTAGCTTGAAAAGTTATTCTGTAGCAATGATGATGCAGAAGTTTTGTCTTTTCTTGGGAAACCATGTCAAAAATTAAGGTAGAACTATGTAATGGGCACCAATCTTACGGAATCTTGAGTGACTTATTGCTTAGAACTATTTAAGCATAACAACTAGTAATGTGAAAGGTTATGGAGTTCTAAAGATGGAGTTATGATAATTATGAGACTTATTTTCCTTATTTTTTTTTTGTATTTAATGTTAGCTACAATTTCCAAGTGTATTGCTAAGTGTGTGTGAATTTCTGTGATCTTGTTTCTAGGTTTCTCCCATTGAGTTTTACCTTATGACTAACCAATGAGGAAATGGGTTATTCTGAATCCTTGTATATATAATGCCATCCTTTCAAACCCAGGCTAAGTTGAGTTTACACAGGGTATTCATGCTCCAAATCAGCATGTGGCAATAGTTCTTCACACCTCTTTTATGAGGGATGAAGAACGGGGTTGTTGGATGGCTGGGGCTTCTCTCATGCCAGCTGCTAAATAAATAGACTTTCCATTAATATTTAGGAGACTACTCGGAATAACGAGTTGTTGTAGAATGTAAGCGGTGAGGAAGAGGGAAGAGTTTTAAGAGATTCACTTTTCTTTAAAATGTTTGTCCTCTAATGTTATTTTATCAATTTATTAAATTGCAGTTAGTTTGAGATTCATCATATGTTTTATACTCTCTTAATCTATAACAGTGTTTTGCCAAAGTTAAAAACAGATGTTCAGCCTGTTCAGTTAATGATTCACTTTGTTAACAGCTAAGGTTGCCGTGGTTAAATTTTTGGCTCTTTTTGACAGTTGTCTGCCAACATGTATGATGCTCAGAGCTGTTGTGACGAGATCCTCTTATTTGTATACTGTTTCTGAATGTTCACAGCAGAAGTGTAAGCACATGGGCCCTCTTGTCCTCATTTTTCCTGATAACATCCTATTTGGAAAATTTTGAATGCATCATTGTAAGAAATTGTAGCAAATATGGAAATGACTTTTTACTTTATTTTGGTGATAACAAAACACCTGGAAGCTACGTCTTGAAGCATGAAGGTGGCAGTTCTGTTTGAAGATTTTTTTTCTGTTGGGCTAAGGTCTACAGCAAAAATAAGAAATAGAAGAATATAAAATTGATGTTCATATGTAAAACTATTTGCATTGAAAGTTACTGAATATAATGTTTGCCTACCTAAAAAGGGAAGAAGAACAAATAGTTATTAAACATTGTGTTGACTAAAGTTTAAGGAGTTTTCCATGGTATAAATGTTAAACTAGGATTAAGAATTATTTAAAACTTGGAAGCGGCTGTCTGGAAAAGTAACTCTAGTTTATAAAATAAAAATCGTTCTCTGAGTTCTATATAGTATAACAAGCTTTACAGTGTATAGAGTGGATTTTGAATATATGCGTCTTATTAGGTATCAACATTATGGTTTCCTTTAAGTAGTCAGTGCCAAACTTTCACGTGCACCGTGCTTTATTTTTTGATAAACTATGAGATGGAGTATAATTTAAGAGTATATAAAAATAGAATTTTCTATGTAAAATTTTCTGCATGTAGAAATGATGGCAACATTTGCTTGCGAGATTGACTTCTCTTTTCCTTTGGTAGTTAAGGAGCCATTAAGCAGAAAACACAGTAGTTTGTATATAGTGTACAGCTAAAATCTGACAGCTTTAATGCAGGCCTTTCAGTGCAAATTAGTGCAAACTAATTTTAGAGTCTTCCCTTAAAAACACGTGATGGAGTGAATGGAGGCTTGTTGTCCTTTTATAGGAAGGCTGCTCTTAGGAGCTTGGTGGCAGAAGCATATTAAATAAAAAGCAATTTTGAGGAAGCACCTTTGTTTTTTGAACAGCAAGTTTGTGATTAGGTCAGTCTGCTAACTAATTTCATACTACAAAATGTTAAGGTTAGAGCATCTCGCATTGCAAGTGACTGTGAAGCTTAAAATGAAGCACGTTTGTGGTCTATAGTAGCCATATATGGAGGTGCTCAGTAAGAGTTCAGGTGGTCTATATGATCAGAAGGACTCTTGATGGTCTCCTGATGGTTGCCTGAGTGTTGGGAGTGGAGAGTGAAAAGCTCTTTTTATCTGCCAGGGATTGTGATAATTTTTTGTTGATTAAGCCTTGACTCAAAGAGAAGGAGGGTCCTGTGAGACTAAGAGTGTTTAAAAAAAAAAAAAAAAAAAAAAAAAAAAAAAACACTATCCCAACCATCCCTAAGTGGGTTAAGCTTCTATTTTGGTACAGCTGTTTAGGGTGGATTTTTTTCTGTTCTGTATAATTTGGTGAAAGCAATAAGTCTAGACTTGAAGTACATCTCCATGTCTGTTCCTGTGTTTTATTTTTGCTGTTATATACGACTTGACTTTGTTTTTTTGCAAGCAAGCTGAAATAAGTGCTGCTATTTCAACAGATCCAGACTGCCAGTCTAACATTGCGCTGGTGCCTGTGAAGAGGCACTGCCAAAGTTAATTGTGTCTAGTGCAAAAGCTGCAAGTTCTGGCTGATCAAAGCAGGTAGGTGAAGGCACTTGCATGGAGAAGAGCAGCTCAACTCTGCTCAACTTGAGCAGAGCAAACCATGTTTTTGAAATAGCCTCTACTTCAGCTGACATGTGCGTTTTACTATAGAAACTTGCAGTTGTCTTATTCCAGGACACATTTGAAGAGAATTAGACAATTTATATTTTATACTAAGGTGTAGATGAATCTGGGTGCTCTGTAAGGGAAGTGATTAAGTCAGGAAAGCTTCAGAAAATATTTAATTAGCTACCCAAAGCCATCAGTGTGGTGTTAGCCATAGAAGAGAGGTAACATGGCTGACAAAGGCATTTAACATCAGTTTGTGCCCCACCAGTAACAGAGTTACTGGGGAGTGGAGGCCAGTTTGGTCTGTAGAGCTTTTACTGCTGCAGAAAATGAGGAAAGAATCAAGCCTGTAGGTCAGGTTACAGGCTGTGTGTGAGGTTGAGGGCTGGAAGGTCCTTTTTACATAAAAGTTAGGGAATTATTGACTATGAAAATTAACATGCTGAAATGCTGGATTCTGAAGTGCACGTTCTGAGTACTTTTTCAAAGTAAAATATTTCTAAACTGAAGACTCTGAAAAGGCAAATTTGGCCTGGCGTGTTTTTTTTTTTTTTTTTTTTTTTTTCTGTGCATCTGTGTAACTTCATTACCATATTAAATACACATTTAAGGAAATATTTGTATGAGATGGATGGTTTTGCTGTATTCAAGTTTTCCAGAGATACCAGGCACCAAAGAAGAGTCATGAAGGAGAAGAGCAAGGCTCTCCTTTCCAAAAGAAAAAAGTTGTAGAGATGTTTTCACCTGACTGTTCAGTTTGGAAAAAAATGTAGGCACCCAGTTTGGTATGGCTGCTGAGCAGTATCAGAATCATTTCTCAGTTATTAATTTCTCAATATTTCTTTGCAACAGAATTTTAGTGCCTATCAAGTCTATTAATCTATTATTTTTAAAAAATGCTTTTAAACTAGGCTGTAAAAGTTTGCTTTCCACTGTACTTGGCATACGAAGTTGAAAAGAAGCAAAAACCACATAATAAACATTTTAAATTTTCTTACAATTCAGTTATGATAATTATAGAAAAACCTAAAAAAATCATTATGACATTCTGTTTAACAAGTACCAGTTTCATTAAAATTTGGGGTTATAAAGTTTCATCTAATTGAACTATTTTTGCAGGATGCTGTTTATTATAATTAACCATGGGTTCTAATTTATTTCCCTGGTGTTTTCCTGCTTGTCTCTTTTCTCTTAATACCAAGAGATACTAAAATATTTCTCAAATGCACATTGCTGTGACAGCTCTGCACAGATTTGGAATCTTCTGTCATGCCGAGTTTGGAAAAGCCCAGAGTGTTTGTTTTGGTCTGTTCCTCAACTGGGAATAACGGTCTTTTAGGTTTTGATATTTACACTAGCCTCGTAGGTGTCATTTGACCCTTTCTTCGATAATCTAGACAACACCATGGCTCATATTGGTGTGTAGTGGGTCTTAAAGAAGTTGACTCCCTGCCCCCCCCCCCCCCCCCCAAAAAAAAAAAAAAAAAAAAAAAAGGAAACTGTGCTGGAGACCTGCCAAATCTTTAAAGCTAGCCCTGAGATTCAGAAAGTCAAAATTCCTGTCCTCAGATTTGTTTGTGAAGTCAGCTTCTTTCAGGGATGGGTTGCATGACATTTGATGTCTTAAAATCAACACTTTTGATCAATTGTTTTGCTTCCTCCTCTTAAGGGTGTTATTTTCTTTTGTAGCTGTTGCAGTGTTCAGTGGCTGCTGCTTTATCACTCCCACTTCCCTTGCGCCCCCTTTGCCTTCCCACCCTCAAATTTGGAATTTAAGGGATTTTTTTTTCCTTAATCTTTGCTAAAGAGGGTGAGTAGCTCCTGGAATGTAAGCCTTAGATCTTTCTTGTTGCTACCTGAATGTGCATGTTGTATTGGTGGTGATTGCCAGGAGAATGGCACTTCACAAGACATTTTGGTAGTGTTTATTTTGAGTGACGATTCAGCCCAGTGCTGGTGCAGAGATCATACAGCAAGTTTTCAGCCTGCACATGTTTCGAGAGGTAGGACCAAAGCAATGACTGGCAATGGGGCAACAGCTACTCCTTCATCGAGAACAAGTGCTCTTTTAGCAGCTGTAGATACTCCATATGACCCCTGGCATTTTGAAATTAAAATAACTGCATGATGCTGTAAAATTTCGTCTGAGGGCTAAGAAAGAATCAGTTGAGTTTCAGAGACCTTGGGTCATATGGGAGAGCTTACTTTTTTCCTCTTGTGCTGTCTCACTGAGACCCTGCAGTAGTGTTGCACAGACTACCATACCCTTCTGTGTTGTAGCAAATTAAAAAAAAATATATTGCTGCTTATACTCTACAGCACTCAGCAAATGCTTGGATTCAGTGTTTTGCTTATTTTGCAGATGGTCTTCCACAGGATTTACTCACAAACGTTTAAACTTTTCTTTGATGGCTATTGAGCAAAACCACAGTGATACAGAAAAATGGGGATCGTTCTTCACTGTCTCTTGAATTATTGAGCGGCAGTGATACCTGCCATGCAGAGAGCATGGAAAAAGCCAAAGGGAGCTCTGTTCCCAGAGCCTCGAATCAACAGTCAGTTCGCCATGGAAAAGACACGACCGGGATTCCTTTCTTCATGCGGAGAAGATCAGATAGAATTCTTTGCCATCTCCTGTGTGCCTTGCAAGCAGAGTTATCCATGCCTCTCCTGAACTTGTCCTCACCAGAAGATCTGCACGTGTCCTTCTTGTGTCATCCCAGCCAGACCTTCCACCTGCTCTAGCTAAGCAGGATGCTGTCGCAGCATCACCTGAGGTAAAATGGCAGAGTCTGCACCATGCCCGACAGAGGAGCTGCTGCCCTCTCCCATAAGACGGATTCACGTCGTTTGGATCATCTATTTGAGATCTCTTTCCTGTTATTTACCTTAGAGCAGAGGAAGGGCTTATTTCTCCTCTCAAAAAAAGCAGAAAGATGAAGTTGTTTTAGCCAGAGCTGCATAAACATGTATAGGAATCTGTCAAGCTAGTGGTTTTGATAGCTAGAACACAAAAATCACAAGCTTTGCTCATTCTTTAGAGTTCAGGGCAAGTCTTGTTCAAAGGAGGAAAGATGGATGAAAAGATAAAAATTGAAAATAGAGCTCTGCCTTTCTTGGAAAAGAGGAGATGCTCTGATCTTGATGTAAGGAAATGGATATTTATAAACAAATTATTCCTAACTGCATGCTTCAAAATGATCTTCCAGAACAGTTCTCTTTTCAATCCATTTCCACAAGGAAAACGGTGATGGAGAAAGTCCTCATAAGACCTTTATTATCTTGGATCTTTGTCTCTCCTACTGAACTGCTACTTGAGTCCAGTAAAAGCAACCAATATTCTCTTCGCATCCTGAATAGGTGGGAATTCCCTGTTTCCTATGAGGTTTTATAGCAAAGGTGGTCTGGAGTTTCCCTCTTTTTCCAGTGAATGAGGATGTTTCCTGGTGATAAAGATTGTCTCAAAAGGAGCCTTTCCTTGATGTGAGAGAGAGGCCCAGCCAGGTTAGTGTTGGAAAGGAACCTACAAGAAGCTGGGTCTTGCTGCGTCACCTGCTTTGCCTGGCTCTGCCGTGTCCTATTGTTTAGAGCCAGGGAAGAACATGGACCTTGCGGATGTTAATAGTTTGCAGACTTGAGCACAGTCACCTGAAATTAAGTCTATAATGCTCTGTGTGGCACTGTAGCTGCGTGAAGTCTATTTGTGAATAACAGGGATCAACAGCTTGAAGAGATGCTGAGAGTCAGGTATTTGCAAGTTATTTAGTAAGAAAGAGAAAAGAATTTCCAAGATAATCCAAGAAAAAATGTGCTTTAGATTATTATTTATCTTTTCAGGATGACTTTCTAGCCAGCAAGCAAACAGCAGTAGAAATTCTTTCCTAAATCATTTCCTCGAACATCTCCTATTACTTTTCCTTTTCTCTTTTCTTTTTTGTCTTGCATGTTCTGCCTTACTGGAAGAATATCAACATTATCTTAGAGACCTCTTTTGGCTAATGACATTTGCGTGTGTATTTGCCAGATATTATTCTTTCTGATCAGAGCAGACCATCTTCAACAAAAGGATGGATGTGTGTCTGGAAGGTTGAACTTGGCTCCCTAGCCTTCTAGAAGTTGATCTTTAATAAAAAGGCGATGCTTTGCCAAATTGAAAGGAGTAGCGATTCCTTTTACTCTGATGTTGAAATGAAAATACCCGGGCAGGAGGCATGAAGCTGCACGAAAAGTTATGCTCAAATTTCTATAAAACAGCGCTGCTATTTAGAGCAGAAATGTTTACATTAAATTGAAACACCGTGACTGTATTCAGTGTCCTCAGAGGGATCAAGAAACAAAGTATCTTTCTGCACGGACAAGTGAAGAAGTTTCTTTGGAAGCAGTGTGCTGAGTTCCTTCCCTCTTCTTCCTTCCCCTCCAAATTAGTTTAGGATATCAAGTTCTGTCCTTGACAGCCTTATCTGTCACCTATTTGAAACCATAGGGAAACTTCCCTGTCTAATAATGTAACTGTTAAAATTAAAGCTGCATATATGTGTGTGTATATATGTATAAAATAAGTCATTGTGGAGGCTTCAATGACAAAACCCAGTTCTTGTTCCACCTTTTTAGATTATTTGGAGCAGAATAAAGGGAAGTTTCTGTGAGGTAGGTGTGGGGCAACAAACTTAAAATGAAGGGCATTCCAAATACTGAACTTTATAACAATGTTTTGGCCAGGTGTCTGTTCTGAAAGAGAGGAGGAGGAAAAAAAAAAAAAAAAAAAAAAAAAGACCAATATTGCCCCAAAATGAATCAAGTGAAATTACATCAAACAGAAAGGGCAAATAAGTAGCACATCTCCTTGATCTCCTGATGATAGTTAAGTGTGCTCGAGACTTGGGGTCTTGTTGAAAGCAATAAGCATCACTGCAGATAAAATGATTGTGCCTCTTCTGCGGCACACAGCTCAGCAGCTGCCTTCTCTGCAAACTCTGGGCAGTGCTGCTGTTGTGCAAAAGATACTGCAGTGGCTAAAAGCCCTATAAATACGGTACCTGAGAGGCTAAGCATATACGTGCATTTTTCCTGTGACTTTCCCTATCTTATTTTATTACATCTTGGCTCCACCCATCAGCTTTCAGGTTTACTGAAGAAAACATCTTTCTCGAGCATTGGTTTTTGTTGTTGTCAAGCTTGTAAAAGCTAATTCTAGGAGGTCTAGATCCCCAGGATAAAGAAGGAATATTACAGAAATCCAAAAACTTGGTTGAGGAATGTGGATAGGTTAGTAACTTGCCCAGCTAATATGCCTGTACCTTGTATCAATTAAGAGACTCTGAGAGGATGCTGAAACTGCTGTTGCTGTGTTTGATCTGGTTTTGCCAGTAGAGTAGAAGACTTGAAATTGGATTTAGGCCACTACAGAGAAGTTGGGGATGGGGTTAGGAAGTCAGTGGAAAGGGAACCCTTCAGGTAAGTATGATCACTTATTTTTAAGTTGGCTTGCTGTCTAGGATCATGGGGAGATGTTCACTGCATTACAGTAAATACCACTTTTAATTTTCTTGATTAAAAATTGGACAGAGGAGGTTGATTTTCTTTCTTCTGGAAATGAGACCATATTTTTTTTTCCCACCTACATCTACTTGAAACAGACTGAGAAGGAACTTTCTGGACAAACATCTTATGATTGGTCTCATCTACTACAGATATCATAAGTGTCTTGAAAGTTCACAGTCCAAAACTTTGGGTTTTTTGGCATCAGAGCATGAAAAACCCTGCATGTCTAGTATTCATCTCTTCTCATCCTCCCCTATTACAGTGACTCTATGTGTATGTCTCTGTGTGGCAGAAAATGAGGGAATGCAGATGGTTATTCAAGAAGTTACCAACTAGCACTTTTCCTTCCCCTCCAGTCTCTCTGCCTCCCTATCCTGGAAGTTTGGAGCCCCTGCCTCAGCCTACAGCTTCCTTCTTTTTCCAGCTGCCCACAAAAGTAAAGAACCAGTGTGAAAGGTTGAAGAAAGAATCCACTCTGAGGATTGTGTCTCAAGCAAAAAGCTCCAGGTTGCAGACTCTGAAAGAAACTTCCTTTGGGGAAGGATCTGCTCTCAGGATTTGCTCGTCTCTTTTTTCCTTGGGCAAGCAGAGTTCTTGAAGGAAACGACAGGGTTGCAGGTAGGTAGGGCCCCTTTGAACTGCCATCCGCTCACATGTGAAGGATGGACTTTGTGCTGTTTCTTTATGCTTTTTTTGTTCGTGTTTTCTGCCACTGCTTCAGGCTGAGAGAGGGAGAGATTATGAGCAGCTTGAAGAGAGGGAGGGGTGGGAGAGAGAGAAAATGTGCTGGGTACTTGCCTCTGTTCCTCATTCATGGGCTTATATTTGCCCTCTAATTCTCTGAAGAATGGTGTTCTTTGAGCCTTGTGTACCAGGCAAACTAAATAAGCACAGAATTTGGTGGCTAAGGGCCTAGCTAAAGGCTGGTGTGATGTGTGTAGCCCATAGCCCCATGATTTTTCACTCTCTCCCACGCTTTCCAGCAGTGGTAGCTTTGGATAACCAGGGAAATGTAGGCCATGAAATGGTTTGAAAGGTCTGTTGGCTCCCAGCATGGGGCAGCTTCCCCAGTTTCAAATGTGTAAGTATGTTCCTACAGAGGAGTCTGGCTGCTGGGTTTGTCAAGTCCCGTTCCTTGTCCATGTGAAGGAGGTAGCTGGGAATGTCCTGATGGAGGGAATGTGCCGCTAACCTGCACAATTGGCAATTCCCAAGTCCCGGTCAGTGATACTTGTAGAATCAGCTCGGATAATTTCTGCTTTCCTCACTTCATGCTGTATAGAGCAGCAGTCTTTCGCTTGCAACCTGTGGAAACCCAAAGTCAGGCCTGTCTTTTTCTAGCTATGCCACTGCTGTTGCATGAAGTTTATCCTAAATTTCCTTTCACCTGAGAGCTAGCAATGAAACTCTATGGAAATTTTACCAGTTCCTCTTTCATAGTGAGTCAAGTCATTTGGAACTATGATAAGTGCATTATTGCTGTGGTGCATCTTGTGACTCTTCTCTCCCTCTTCATTCCCTCCAAATTCCTTCAGGACACCTTCTAACCTTTATACTGCATCACAAGCCTTCAGCAGAAGATCTGAGAACCATTTGTGTTGCTGGAAGATGACTGGGTTTGGATCTTGGCCTTCCTTAAGCAGGATCTCCTGACAAAAATGGGATTGGGAAAGAAATGACTTATTTTTCCATCATACAGAGAGAGCCTTTGAGCTACCATAGAAATGGAGGCATAGACAGAGAATTACTTCTAATGCACTAATCTCTAGGGAATTTTTGGCCTCCCCATGGTCCTTTTGTTATAATGTCATGAAGATTATTTTTTGTCAAGCCTAAACCTGGTATCTGGCCACCTGAAGATCAAGTGAATGAATCTGGGTTTAAGAGTTTATTGTTCTAACAGTGTGAACACAGCTGGCCTTCCTTGCAGGGGAGGTGCCCAGTGCTGTGGTGAATCAGGGCTCTTTGGGGCTTCAGACTTTATAATAATCAATAAAGCCTATGAATACAACACTAGGCTAGGCTTCCACCTCCCCCTTTTGCAGGATTTCTTTTTTAACAAGGCACCCAGAGAGTCAGAACAGCAATGTGGAAAGCATTGCGTCTTTCGAGGTTCCTTAAGGTTTTGAGAAGAAAAGAGATATGGTGGAGGTGTTAAAGGTCACAAAAGTTAGGTTTTTCCTCAAGAGTGAGAAATTACTTGTTAGAAAGCAGAAGGCTTATTTTATTTATTTATTTTTCTCCCCTCCCAAAGGGATTCTATAGTCAAACTTAATTAGGCTGCAAGATCTGTGAAATAAAAACCTTATGTCTGGCAATAGTAAACAATGCACATGCATGCCCATGCACTTCCATCCTTCTCAGTGTAGAAAATTGCTTTTGGAAAAGAGGACTTACTTTTCATGTTCAGATTAGGAAAAGGAAAAGCTTTGCTCAGAAGCTGTGAGAAGGGGTGGCATGAGGGTGAACTGGACCCTCTGGCAATAGGTAAAGAACATTTTTATTTTTGTGTTTTCTGCTTTTGGCAGCTGGAGTGAACTAGTCAGATGTTTGTGCTTGAATCCAATTTATTTCTTAAATCAGTTACTATGAAACACCGTTTTTTAACTAATGCCTAGAACTTCATTAAGTTCCCCAGCATATTTAAATTGTTTAACAGTCTTAATGTAGCCCTGAGGCTACCACTTCATGGCAGTTGTGATTTTTTTTGTTACACTGGAATGCGTTGCAGTCTTGGTACATTCTAAAAATAATTGTTCAGATGGTGCTGCTTAAGTACATACCTATGTAGTGAGCCGTTTCCATTGGGCTTTCGGAAATTGGGCTCTCTGGTGGACGGCTTTAATGTCTCCCTCCTCCCTCTCCCTAAATATCAAACGTCCGTCTCGCTGCTTCTGTGGTTATCGAGTAAAATGCTAAATTTATAACCCGCTATTTTTAGAAAACTGATAGGCAGATGCATGTTTCAAAATATGCAGCCACGGTAGCACTTGTGAACTTCAAGACAGAGAGAAACGAGTTGAACTCTATTTGATGTGTCAAATCCTGGAAGGCTTTGAAAAATGTCAAAATATGTATGTGGTGACTTGAGTTGTTTTTTGTTATAGGTGCAGGTCTTTTGGCAAACTGTGTGCTGAGCAGGAGTAAGCTAGAAGTCATAAACTCAAGATCTGTGAGTTGCAGAAATAAATACTAACGTGTGGCTCGAGGTCTGTGCCAGTAGTGCTTTTAGTTGAAGAAAATACTCGTGTTTGTGTCTGACTTCTAGTCTCTGTTTTGTACCTTCCTTATTTGTGTACTTGCCTCAGCCACAGCTTTTGGTCATTTTATTCTATGGAACAAGGTGCATTTAATACTCTTAAATACTTGTGGTAAAATAACAGGGACACAGAGAATCGCTTTTTATGGTATTATCCCAGTCCCTGTCTCTAGGGTAACCTGAAATAACTTTACTGCTCCTGCTCTTCTCCATAGTCATGATTTTTAAATAAAATAATTTTGACTGTTGCTTTTATAAAGTCAGTATTTTGATACTCCTTTTGTATCAGCATTGTGTAGCATAATATTATTGTGCTCTGAGTCTTGCAGCTGGAATCCTGGATTCTTGATATGTTTTCAGAGTTGACTTTTGCCTTCTGTTGTTAAACATTAATAAAGTTGTCCAAAACCGTTTTCTTCTTGTTTATATTATACTTGCCATAATTGTATAAGTACAGAGTGACTCTGTTCTGATTGATTCCAGAATGCCAGGAAACAAGAAAACATGTGATAAAATTCTAGGGTTTCAAACCCAAATGCTAACAGAATTTTTATTTCTAATTTTCCCCTTTTTGTTCCTTTTAAGATTCCTTCAGCATTTGAGCTACCCGACTCATTTTACATAACCCTCTATCTTCATCACGTTCCTGCTGCTTTTATTTTTTAAGCAGGACTACTTGGATCAGGATAGGATTTTAATCATGGTATGTTGACAGCTCCGTATCTGGTCAGTAAAATTGTGGCTGTTGACCTCTCTTCTTTCCCTGTCCCAAAAGAATGATCTTTTCACCTCAAAAATTTCTTCCTTTCTTTCCTTCTATCCAGCCTCTCAGGTTTATGTTGTAACACTCTGTCGGTGATGGGGTGCTCTGGAAGTGATGGAAATGTAAGTGAAGATTGGGGAATTTCAGGAAAAATCTTGTTAATGTTGTTGCTTTTAGCAGAACTAAATTAATTTTGTTTGAGAGATGCGTTGTCAGTTCTGAGTAGTTACTTAAGGAGAGAGATGTGACCGGAAGCATCGTTCTGCTTTAAAAACTAATTGTGTGGTTTTGTTTTTTTTTCTTTTTTAACTTTGAAAAGTAAATGTATATAACCAAGGCGATGAGAATGAACAGCGTAGACTCCATGGTGCTTATATTGTGTTCCCTCATTTTACTGTGAGGGAAACAGGGGTGTCAATCACCTTCATGGAAGGTCATAGTGAATTTCTGAAAACCGGACTGGTTCCAGCAGCTGTAATATGCTGTAAATCCAGTTATATTCTCAGTTTTGTTTCTCCAGATCTGTTTGTAGGATGTGGGAGTCTAATCAGGTAGAGGGAAGAAGAACTCTTCCCCCCCTTGCCCCAGTTTTTCTGCTTCTTGAGGAAAGTGGAAGCTTTTGTTTGGAGAGTCTCCGATGAGCTCTGGAAGATAGAACATTATTTAAGGGTTATGTTAAATAAGGATTTCTATTATTTCCACTTAAAACCTGGCAAATGCTTCCTGTGTGCAGCAATGCTAACAAACACTTGAATGCTTCCAGTTTTGTTTCCTGCATGGGCTTGGTGAGGAGTTGGCTCAGCTCCTGCCCCAGCTCCATAAATCACTGATATCAAGAATCCTTTTGTAGGTGGGTGGTTTCAGGAATGGTTGTTCTCAGCTGCTTAGGAAACTGGATTGTCTGAATGGCACGAAAGGCATTACGAATGAACCACTAAAAATGTTTTTAAGTTTGTGTTAGGGTACTTTTTTTTTTTCTTTTTTTTTTAACTGATGATGCTTTTACTTCCTTGATGGCTGGCTAAATTGTTCTTTAGAACAATTTACACAGCTCACAAACTGTCCTATGTTGTGCCACTTCCGTGTCCCACTCATTCGTATGGCGATTCTCCCTCTTCATAGTAGAAGCCTTATTTTCTTGCCTTCTCCACGTACCAGTCAAGTGGATGTCAGGAAATTATGTGGGTTTTAGGCTTCTGTTACAGAACAGAAAGTGAAGAAATCCGTCTGGCACAAACGGATGCCTCTTCTATGGGGAGAAATAACTCTGTTATCCAGACAGAATGTTGTAAGACTGTACAAATGGTTAAAGAGGTTTATGGCTTGGGGTGCTTTTCTTCTTAGTAGCTACTTAAATAACTTGAATCTTATCAGCATCTAACCACCTCTTGCCCATTTCAGAGAAAGGTCTTTTCATCTGCAGCTCTGAAATAAATGGCATTTGAACAAGAAACAAACAAAAACCCCTGTCCTGTAACTACAAATATTTTGAACGTGATCATAATTAACTTCTGAAGCTTGGGCTGAGATTTGACATTCCGCAAAATTCAGCTTTGCACTGACGTGAAATTTGCACATAGGATAAATTTAACTCGTCTACAGCCCACATTAAAAACGATGATAACTTAATGCCTTTCTGCGTTAAGATTAAATTAAATCAAACAAATCTAACTGTCTCTTCACTTGTTAGAAATTAACTTAATTTCATGTACTCTTAGGTATTACTAGAGTTAAGCATAGGAAAATGAACCATGTATTTTGGGGGGCATTGGTATGAAAAGAAATGATTGAGTTTTCTGCAGCTCATTGCACTTTTTTGTACTTATCTTGATTAAAATTGATTTAAATGGGTAGCCAGTGGGTAAAAAAGTGAAGTAAAATATGTTCTGTATTTTTTTCATGAGGTTATAGAAAGAATAGGAAAGACTGCTTGGACCTGTCATTTTACAGAAACCATTGGCAAATGGCGGATTTTTATTTTTTCAAAGCTTGGTTTGAACTTAGCACGTGGAAGGCTAAAGTCAGGAAATCTCAACTCCGTGAGCCAGAAGTTTAATCTTCTTCTCATTTTTTCTATTGTTTTGTATATCCTGCTGTTCGCCAGTGAGAGAAGGTGCTATGCAAGGCTAAAAAATAAAGTTGGACATGGAATAAAAGGTAAGTAGCATGAGAACATGAAATATGAGTCTCTGAGAAGTGCTGGAAATTACCTTGAGTACAGATGGGCCGTAATTTGGGCAAGCATCCTTAGCCAGTGAAGCATTTCAGGGGAGTTTTCGCAGAGCTTTAGGATGGGTTTATAAGTGATAGTAAATAGTAAAATTTGCGATAAAGTCTTCCTGATCTGTGGTAGTACTTCACATTAGATGAGAAAGCAGGAAAATTGGTTTGGTTTGCAAAGTATTTTTGGGGATGCGTATAAAAGGCAGAGAGAGATCCCTACAGAAGTGAAGACCTGAGTACAGTCGTCGTGTTACCAGTGGGGTGTTTCAGGGTAGCCTGGGGACTGTAAAGAAATTCAGGCTAACTCAGGTACTGGTGTAGCACAGGAACTGAAATATCAAGCAGCCCAATAATGTAGGGGCTCTCCATTAACACATGAGTCTTGACAGAAAATCTCTTGCAGCCACCGCAGTCTTCTGTAAGCGACGGAACTGGTGAAGTCTCCGTTGCTCTGAGATTTGGCTCGTGTGTTTTACATCCTCTGGTGTCCCTAAAGCACTAGCTCTGCTCTAAAGATTTCCCTGTGCCTTGGTCACTTGTGTCCATCGCCTCGTGAGCTCTGAACTTGGAGGAGTGAATGAGGAAACCCCCTGGGAGGGGATGTGAGGATGTGCCTCGGGCCTCCTTGATTCGGCAGCTTTTACAAGTTTATGTCTTTGGAAGCTGCAGCCCTCTGTCAGACCTGGTTGAAACTAGAAAGAGGTAGAAATAAGTTAATATTTTTATTCCTTTTTTTAAAGACAGGAGAATGGAGATCTTCATAGAAAAAGGCCTTGTATTAATTCCTTTTCCAGTAGTAATTTTTGTAAGGGTATGGGAGTGCTATAGGAAGCTCGTAAGCTTTCTATGTGCAAGTTTCTTCCCAATTTTACATCAATAGCATTCTTAAATGGGACATATATTTTGTATCTTGTAGAATTGGTCCCTGGCCTCTTTTTTTTTTTCCTTTTTTTTAAAGCAGCCAGCATTTACAAAACAGTGAATAACACTATTTTCTCTAGGTATTTTAGGAAACAGCAATATTTTCCTTTATTAGGTGTTATGCTGAGGAGAGCTCCAAGCAGTGCTTTCAGAACTGACCTTTTAGTTCCAGCTGTACTTGTAGCGATATCTTTTGGTTAACTGTTTTCCTTTATTCATGTTAAAGGTTTTATTATTTATTTTTATATCACTTTTCAAAATTTTGTTTATTTTTTTCTTATACTTGCATCCATTTTAGAGACTTTTCCTATTTATCCCCTTTATAAGAGCACATTAACCAGGTCTCTGAATTGCTTTCTTTTTAACTAGAACTTTGTTTTTTCAAGCAGCTACGCAAATGAGAAAGATGAACCCTAACACCACATTTGCCCAGGCAATAAATGCCTAAAAAAAATCAAGGAAACTTTTTTTTTTTTTTTTTTTCTCCTCCCTGCCTCAATCCCCACATTGTTCTCCAGAAACACGTATTCCTTGGAAGCCTCCAGTGCTGCTCTGTGGCTTGGAGCGAGCCCAGGCTCTGCAGCGGGGCCTCAGCCGCGGGGCGTCCCGCGGGGCTCTCGGGTACCTTCAGCACCCAAACGCCTCCTCGGAGCTCTGCGGAGCCCTTCGGCCACATGCCCTTTTTGCCCCCCGAGGAGTCAGGGTGTCCTTCATGTGCAGGTGGGCTTTTTTATAAGGTTCATGGCAGAATAGCAATGATACAAGGGCCTTTGCTACTTCCAGCGTGCTCTGACTTTGCAAGTTAGTCTTTTAAGGGCTTTAACACCATATAGGTATTGTTGATATAAGTCTGGGTTCTGCTTGTCTTTGCACTGAGGCAGTGAATGCCTCATGTTGTCACATTATGTCACCTTGAGCTACCATCTGGTTTTTTTGGGGTGTTTTTTTTTGCCCTTTTTTTTTTTTTCTCGGAGCTCCTGCTGTTTCAAAATCTGGCTAGCACTGAGAATCGCTGTTCTCAAGGCAGAAAGGAGAATTTCTTGCTATACTGAAGTGCTGAAATATATGAAGATGTTGTGATAAGCTGCTAGTATTTGTTTCATTGGCACGTGGGGATTTTTTGCACTGAATGCAGAGACCTAAATTGCAAATAGTTGAGGGCCAGCTATGTGTGATGCCTTCTGTAGTGAATAATCTCACAGGTTGGTTTGGCATGGCCTGTTCAGGTGTCCTTAGGAAAAGTCCTTCTTGAAAAGTGTGGTAAACTGCATTGGCATAAGTGGTGTAGTGACTGGCCTTCTTGCTGCCTAAAGGACCTATTTCTGCTCTAACTAAAAACAAATGTAATGAAACTGCCAGGGCTCCATATTTTCTAGCCCTTTCCTCCCTCCTGTGTTTCTTCTCTAATTAATTTTTGGTGTAATAAAGAGAAATTCTTCCCTTAGCAAATCCCTTGCCCACCTCCTGGGAATCCTCCCGGTTTAGCTAATGTTGGAAAACTCATCACTTTCAATGTGATCAATGACCTAAATTGTGAGGTGCTCTAATTTTAATATATTAAAAAAAAAAAAAGCTGTAAGGTGTTACAAAATACATAAATTCTTACCCAGAATTAGTGTGACCATGATGTCCTATAAATGCTGTTCACACCTTCCCCCTCAAATATAAAATATGTTTGTTCGTATAAGTCCACATGTTGCAGAGTGGTGGTTTTTTCTCCTTTTCGCGCAGTGCCGAGAGGGAGTCTTTGCTTATGGAAAGAGATGGATGGATAGTATTTCGTTATGAATATTAACTTGTTTGCTTTATAATAGGGCAAGGGGCTTTTTTATCTACTCCCCAATCAACTTGTCTTTCCTTGATTTTATCAGCAGCTGGAAACTATTTTGTTAATTCTAATCAAAGTGAATGGCAGAGATAGTCATATATGGGTTTCATTAAGAGAAACTTCCCCCATAGGATGGAGTATGGAATCTGTGTAGTATAGGTGACAACATGCAGCGGTTTCTTTCATTTTTGTTCAAGACTGCTGTTCCTTTTTCAATAAATAAATATTCCTGAGGAGAAGAAACCAAAGCCAACCAGTGCTAGCCATCAGATCTTTTTAAGCTTGACATAGAAAGAAACATCTTTAGAGACCGAGTTTTTTTTAAGCTCCTGCCCTCCCACCCGCAGCAGGGTTTTTCATAAAGGAATAATTGGTATTCGAGTATTGTTTAGTCTTTTTTTTTTTTTTTTAAAAAAAAGGACTAAAAAAGGTAAAAAAAAAAAAAAAAAAAAAAAAAGTCTTCACTAAACACTTTCACCATGTTGCATGGTGTCTCTATTTAGGATACTGACCTATTTTTTTGGTTTGTGGTACTTGTCTGGTTATGTTGTCCCCGTCCTCTCCTCCTGTAAATGCAGTAGGAAGACTTGCAGTTAAACATTTTAAATGGCTATGTGTATTTTATGCTGCTGGTAATGATAGCTTCAGCTTTTAGTTTGTGTTAGACATCTAAAAATATTCCTACAGGGCAGGGAACTGAATATATTTTTAATGCGTTTTATAAAATTTCATGTACCATCTATTTATAGGAAAAAAATCAAAATGGTATCTTTTTAACCCATTAATATTTTTCAAGTGTGTCTATATAAAAACGTGCACCAGCGTACCAAAGAGTTTACAGCTGAACAACACTATTGCCTATTTTTTACACTAAGGGAAAACAGAGTTGTAGAGATGCTGCTGCTGAGTGTGTGAAATCTGTACTGATGGCAGGAGAGAGAAGAATGGTAAATGAAATTCTGTCAAATGAAAGCTGTCTTAATGAACCACTTCATAGCCTGCGGTGCCTTCTGTAGTGATTGTATACACATGTGTGTATGTATATCCATATATATTTTCTTAAATGAAAGCTGAAACTCAAAAAGTGAAGAAGCTAGAGCAGGTAACGTGGTGACCTGCAGGAAGTGGAGGCAGATAAGAGATTCCTGGAGGATTTTCCTGCTGCAGTGGAACCTCTGCGAGTGTGTGGGGCGTGAGGGTGGAAGTCATGACTAGCTCTGAAGCGAGGCCCTTCGGTAAAAGAACGTGTTGTTTTCTGCCCCTTCAAACTCTCCTCTGTGTGTTATATCCTAAATTGCTCAGGAGATCAAAGCATAAGTTTATGTCAGAGCAAGCTCCCATATCCACTGGAAGCATAGGGGAGTATTGGATATCTGGGAGGGTGTTGTCTAAATACTTAGTGCTGATACAGACTGTCTCTCTTGTAAATGCATCAGCTTTGCCTGCAGCCCAGAGTTTTAACCTCTTCCTTCTGGCTTTGAGTTGCCTCAAAGCCCCTATGTGATCATCAATCAGGTAAGTGCTCTAGAAGAACTTTTTCCTTTCAAAAAATCTTCTCTCCCATTTGTGTAAGTTTTGAATGATTTGGCACTGATGAAGTGGCTTTGCCCCGGCAGGAAGCTGCTTCCACCATCTGTTACTCCTGCGTGCTGCTTTTTTGGCCTGACCTGGATGCTCTTGCCCTGTGAGGGCAGTGGGGTTTAAATGCTGAACATAGACTGATTAGCGAGGCATTAAGTCACTTAATTCTTTCATTTTTAAATAAAGTAGTAATGTGGTTTTGGTAGGCACTGATTTGCATCTTAAGCAAAAGAGATGGCTGCTGTGAGCACTTTGGTTTGGCAGCCCCCCTTGTGGTGGTTGGTGGCTCTCAACTCCATAGCTACTTTAAATTGTGAATTATTTTTTAAACAAATGAACAAGCAAAAGGCTGCCCTAAAGTCATGGAATCTGCTTGCCCATGGTAGCTGTTGCAGTGCTGCAAAGCAGGTGTTTTACTGACTCATTTAAAGATAAAACTCAGTGTCATGAGTGACTAAGGAAAAGTGTATAAGCTTGGTCCAAAATAAGGATTTGTACATTTTTCTTTTACATGAGGGACGACTTTGGTTCCGTAACAATTCCAGGTTTATTTATCCAGAGGTGATTTTACCACTGCAGCCACTTGGCGCCTGAGCGAGGTGATTTGTTTTGTCTTGGAGCAAAGTGGACTAAGACTTGAAGATAATGTAATTATGGCCTTTAGAAAAGGTAGAGAACTAAGTAAGCCACAACTTAAGTGGGTTGTGGTTTTTTTTTTTTTTTTTTTTTTTTTTTTTTTGAAGTTCTGATATGATGAACTTGATTATTTGCCAGGTTGTCTCCCAGGTTGCATAAAAGACCGAAGGTTCCCAGTTAAAAACAAATGACCCTCCTTCCCCCTCCTCCCCAACCCAAGAGATTCTCTCAAACTTGTTGACTTTCGTGGTGGATTTGAAAGCCGAAGTGACTCTCTTGCTCCGTTACGTTGTTAAATTTTGTCATCACAGGAGCGTCAGCTGGGGCTTCCTATTTGAGGAGATGCTCTCTAGGCCTGAAGCCATCTATAAAAAGACTTCCGTGCAGGGATCTTTCCTGTACCTGGGAACTCAAGAGGGTTCATTAATACCACTTTAATTTCCTGTGCATGGGGAGGGTGTAAGGACAGCTAAACCTCCAATTCTTTGTATAGCATTAATGGCGGGCCCCTTACCTCAGCAGAGCCTCTCTGAGACGAGGCAGCTGAATTTCCATAGGCAAAGCGTGGCCCGGATGGATTAGCACGTGCTGGCTGGTGCTGCTACCAGCTTGTGGTATCTGATCTTTCAGGAATCTTTGTCTTAAGGTTTATGCCCTGTGAGCTGGTGTGCCCTTGAAGGGCTTAGTGGGATTTCTGGTAGACTTAGTTGCTTCTTGGATTCGTCCTGCACTTTAGAGCACCTCGTGAGCGCTAAGCGTGGCTTTATTGCAAACAGTTGCTGCTGTTGGCCGAGTGGCAGCAGGAGGCAGCTCCAACCTGCCCTGTGGTTTCCCTGTGCTCTCCTGTGTGGCCTTCCCAGCGTGCGGTTAAGGGGAGCTCTCCTGCTTTCCCCTCAGCTGGGGATTCCTGGGCTTCCCACTCTCCTGGCACTTATTGTAGCCTTTGGTTTATACAAGAACAGAGTTCCAGAGTGCTGGAAGGGCAGCGTAGCTTGTGCTGATGCAGCAGGAAAAGAGACTGAGGCTTCTTGGAGAGAATATTCCCAAGGACTCTTCATGATTGCACAGGCCTTGATGCAGCCAACACCTGTGCTCCAGGTTTATCCCCTCCCCGCCCCCACATGTCTTGTGTGAAGGGGCATTATTCATCTCCCCAAAGGCCAAAATAAGGTAGGAAGGTTTATTGCTTGCAGATGGTGCTTCACGTGCAGACATACATGCTTTCTGCTTGTACAAATCCGTTAGTTTGGGGGCCTCATACCAGTTGTGTTGTAACTTTCAAATTGTGCTAACAAAAGCTGAGACTGGAGTCTTTGTTCTTATTCCTTTTATTGGAGCTTATTTTGCTGCTGTGTGACTTTAGTCAGATACACTGACTAAAAATTCTTAGTGAAGCAGCTCTTACAAGGCCAGCAGAATTAACTTGGGTCTGCTTGTCGATATCACTGCCTTTTAGAATAGGGCTGGAGGTGTGGATAAGTGGTGGTCTTTGGCTCACAAAGCCTCTGTTTTCCTTCCGTCCTACATGTCCTTTGGACTAAGGTCTCTATCTTTTATTTTATGTGGAAGGAGAATCTGCCTTCAGGTTAATTAACAGAATCTTGGTGCGAGTATATCAGGTATTTAGTCATACCAAGTTGCTCAGTTTCCCTGCAACCCAAGTGCAGGTTCTTGCTGCCTTTGACTAGAGAGGTTTAAGGCCGCATTTCTCTGATTGACAGCACTGAAGCTAGTGACATTGTTTTAATTACTTCTATAGTGTTTCACTTGGAGAATTTTAGGCAAATCTCAAGATACTTTTCTGACAGTTTTCTACAATTTGGCTGTAATTTTGGCTACAATTACAGAGATACTCAAGTTCTAGTGCAATGAGGTATGTCAGGATGTGACAAGTTAGACCAAGTTTAACTTTTTTTTTTTTTTTTTTTTTTAAGGGGACAATGGAATTAAGCCAATAGAAGCTTGACATGATTGCACTCAAGTCCTAAAGTTACCCCTGTACATCAGTATATGTAGCTCTACACTGATAACTAATGCATATTTCTTCCTTTCTTTCTTACCGGGTTATTGAAAAATAACCTGGGCTTATGGTAGCGATGATTCCAAAGCCTGTGGCCCTACTGATCGGTGCAGGCAGATATAATGCATTTCATCCAGCCTTTGTGCTCTGGCTCGTGCCTGTGTTTCTGTGACCGCACTGGAGAAGTTCAGAGCCGTAGTCTTAATAATACATTACGTGTGTACTTAGGAAAATATAGAGTTGATATGTAGTGCTTTGTAAATAGAGATTTCAATCCCCTTTGGGAACACCAGATACTGTGGTGGTTTAAATATTAATGCATATTTCTTCCTTTCTTTCTTACCGGGTTATTGAAAAATAACCTGGGCTTATGGTAGCGATGATTCCAAAGCCTGTGGCCCTACTGATCGGTGCAGGCAGATATAATGCATTTCATCCAGCCTTTGTGCTCTGGCTCGTGCCTGTGTTTCTGTGACCGCACTGGAGAAGTTCAGAGCCGTAGTCTTAATAATACATTACGTGTGTACTTAGGAAAATATAGAGTTGATATGTAGTGCTTTGTAAATAGAGATTTCAATCCCCTTTGGGAACACCAGATACTGTGGTGGTTTAAATATTAAATACATACTGCTTCCAAAGACTACTTAAAACTTAGGGAGCAATCATTTATTTTTTTTCTACTAGAAGCAAGTTATTTCTTCTACTCTGTTAAGTAAACACACTGTTTTTAAGTCTGCAGAAGTGGGCATTTCTGTGCTCTAGGCCCTTTGCTCTCTCTGCTTAGTGCTAATTCTTGCTTTTAGCGCTGTGTGTTTCCGTATTTTAAAGTATTATCTTGCAAGCTTTTTCCTTGCTTTTTAATGGGGTTGTGATGCTCTTCTGTTTTGGGTACCCACTTCCACGTGATGGGTCTCACCACTTCTTCCTCCCTGTACCCAGCGGCTTTAATGTTAACTTTATAAATAAATTGGAACTTCCTCTCTCATACTCAATGCAGAAAACTTCGTCTCCGTCCTGGAAGCTTTACAGAAGCAGCGCTAGCAAGTTGGAGTCTGCACTGAAGTGCCCTAATTCTGCTGCGTGCGACTTCCCCCAGAGGTGCAGGGTGCTAGGAGTGGTGCAGCACTTGCCAGGATAATAGTATGGATGGGAAATGGATATTGATGAGGGAAAACAAAAATACGGCAGCGTGTCATGCTGGGAATGTCTGGTGTAAGCCATGCATGTGGTTGTGTGGGTGGCCAGAGACTTCCCAAGGCTCTGTGCTTAGAAATCCTGCCTAATATTTGGGCTCATCTCTCACGAGCAGGGTGCTCAATTCCAGGAGGCTGGTAGGATTTTTGCATTGCTGCAGCTGGCAGGTTTGCACGAGAAGAGCGCAGATTTTGTCAGGTGAGCCCAAGCTCATTTCTCTCTAGGCAGAAATGATTCTGGCATTTGTTACACAAGGGAATATATCTCCTAACATCAACGAAACTTGAGGAGGGAGGTGTTACAGTTCCATAGTAATAGCTGTTTTGCCAGATTGTAAATCACGGCATTGGAATCAAGTAACTTGGAAACACTGAGGTTTTAATTTCAGGAAAACAAAAGAAAAACCTCTGCTCCTCAAAATTAAGGAGGCGGGGGAAAAGGATAAATGGAAGGAAGTGGGATCTGAAAGGACCATCATCCCATGTACTCGTAGAGATGGTTGGAATTAGGGTGACCAGAGAGGATGGTAAGTGGGAGGCAATGAGAGAGAGCAGCTTTTCAGCTCCGAGATGAGGAACGCTGCCCTTGTTCCCCCTTGTCTCTTCCTCTTCCATTTTCTGGATGACCATATATATATGTGTGTGTGTGTATATATATATTTTTCCTTTGTGCATAAAGACTTTTGCATCTTTTCAGTTGCTGTTATGGTAAATAAGTAAAATGGAGACCTTTCACCTTCTAGACATATAACACCATTTGGCACATTGCGAATAATGTTTTTGGGTTAGTTTTCTTTAGCCTGCGAAGTTACTGTATAATCAAAATTTCAGATTTCTTGTTGTCTTCCATATGACCCAAACATCCTATGCGTTTTATAACCCCTTCACAGTGCCAACCTTTTAAATATAAATGATGAAGACAACTGTTTTTGAACTTTTGCTAAGTCATCTGATGACAAAAATCAAAGCTCGATATTAATTACACTGTAATTCTGTTGTGAATCATGTATTAAAACAGTCCGAAATCATACGTTTGCTGACTGACACAGCGCTGTGCTAATACTGTGTGGCAGATAGTTCAGTTGCTTGGCAATAACGTTAACGGTCTTGAGTGTTTATAAAACAAATATAATATGATACGGTCAACAAGGTGTGTGGTGCTTTTTGTATTACTTAAGTGTGCTGATAACTGTTGGGAAGTGCTTGGTAGAATTTGACATGAACAGGCACCTGGCGCTTGAGAGCAGCAACTTGAGTGAGGAAATCGGATCAGATTTGCTTTTGTTCTCTCTCTGTCTCTATTTGTTTATTTTTATCATTAAATCTCAAGCCCCACAGCGTAGGACATGTGTGTCCATGGTGGTTTTCCAAAGCAGCCCCTTTCAATCATGGAAGGTAGTTTCCCTGGTTTCAGTCAGTTCTCTCAGGAGGGTTTGGGATGCTTGGTCTGAAAACCAAGTTGTGAGCGGGGTTATGTGATCAAAGGCCCCCTCACGCGCGTGCAGGACGTCAGAAGTCCGAATGGGCACCCTTGGGAGCTTGCCCTGAGCATACTTCATTCAGAAGAAAGCTTGGTTTGAAGTAAAGCTTCACCCAGGCATCCCGTGGTCAGCAGCATCATTTATTCCCCTGCTTAGGCTGCACCAGTGCAACGTGTTGTTGTTTGCTGTTATTGCTAAACTCAGGACATTTTTAAAGGACTTGAGCAAAATTCAAGGTATCGGTCACGACCTTAAAGCCTCCCTAAGAAAAACCTAACTCTAGGAAAGAACAGCAGGTACCTGTGTTCCCTTCCTGGGACAGTCCTCTGTTTTGCTTTGGTAAGCAGAGGTAGTAAAGCACGTTCAACCTGCAATAAATATCACCTTAATGACGCAAAAACTCAATCTGAACAGAAGCCATAAAACCTTCTAGGTGTTTATTCTTTAGTAATATTGTGTTTATTATACAGGTGGATAGCTTTTTTTCAGGAATTCTTTGCCTTGGTGAACATTGACAGCCACTTATTTGTCTGCGGGAAATAACCACCAGATGACCAAAAAAAAAAAAAAAAGTGGAAAGTGGAAAGCTGCTCACAGTAAGTGCACGAATAAATGTTTCATGCTGTTGTGCTGTGTCCTCTGCAGTTTTGCTGCAAGGTGCTTCCAAATGTTGTGAGCCCTCTGTGAATGGGTTGCTGTTGTATTCAGCCGTATTTTTGTAACCAGCACAGCTGCACCTACAGCATTTTAGAAGTGTGGGGGTGGGGTTTTTTGGTATTTTTAAAAATATGGTTAAGTCTCTGGAGAAGCCCAAGTTAAATGCTCAAGCATTATTTTAACATCTGACCTTTTTTAACTGATGAAGGGGGAAAAATGGGGAGGATTCTGTTTGTTCCATGTGTCTGTGCTGCTGAAAAACCTGAGTGGCTTGTGCCATTTTGGGAAGGGGAGGCAGCTTGGGAGCTAAAGACTAGTCTGCTACCCAAGAAAAGGGAGTTAAAGGTCTCTGTTATTAACAGGCACAGTGGGATTTGATGGGATATGTTAAAAGCTGAGTCTGACTCTGGGAAGAACTGGCTGCAGTTAAAACCTGCTGGATGAAAGGTGCTTTCTGGCTGCTTTGTGAAGATGGAAAGGTCATTTGCTAAATTTAAGATAAATACAGATTTAGAGAGATTAGATTTTGGAAACTAAAAAAAGTGTCCCATCTTTAATAAAGGGAAAAAAAAAAAGCCCCAAACATATTAATTTCAGCAGAAGAGCCTTTTGGAAAGAATGTGTTATGCAAACCATGTTTCCAAGGAGTTTGTAGACAAAACAAAAACCTTAAAGCTCCAGGATGCTCTTGTGCTAGTGCAATAACTGCACTAGGGAGCAGTTACTGCAATGTGGGGGTGTGTGTTTGTGTGCGTATTGTATATATGTGTATACATACATATATATGTGTGTACATAGCCAACAGAGCCTAGATGATTATATGAGTCTTTGATGAAAAATCTCTTTTTGTGGATACAAAAGGCCTTGGATGAGGCCCTGTTATGACTTGGTGGGACAGGTGACTCCTCAACTTGCCCGTCTGCCCTTGTGAACATGGGTTGGGTGTTTGAGAAGCTCTGGGAAGATCTCAGCTCTGGACACGAATGAACTGGCAGAAGAAATTTGGTTCCTTACCTTGCTGTGTGCGTGTTTGTCCTTTCAGTTTTTGCTCCGTGTGTATTTTGGGTAGATGGCATCTTATTTGTGTGGTGTTTCCTGCCTGGCTTGGCAGGTGACTTGCTGAGGTGACTCCTGTTCATCTCCAGCCACTGGGGGCTGTGGCTCTGACAGGGTTCAGTCCGTGGTTCAGGAGACGTGAGCTTCATCATCTTTGACCACCAAGTGCTGAAATAAGTGCTTTCCATGTTATGCTCGTTCAGCATCTGCAAGATACAACTTGACTTGGAAAAGCATGTTAGCATTTAATCATGATTTAAAAAAAAAAAAGTAGATCCTTCCCTAGAATATTAGGATAAGGACTCTTTGTTTATGTTGTGTCTGCTTAATGATTGCTCCCTTTAAAATGCAAAACATGGGAGTATGGAAACTGTTGTCTTCAATGATTGTGTATTCAGTTTCATGATAATATTTTCCCCTTTACTTGCTCACATGCATACATGCCTATTCCTGCTTTTATTTGTCTTCATAAAGGCTATCAGCTCCTTCCTCTTGATGCTTGCCAAAAAGTCTTGAGCTAAATGAGTTGATGAAAATGTCTCTATTCTTCTGATGCTGAGTCAGAAGTCTTTATTTAAAGATGATGAATTTAGTAATCATCAGACCTTGTTTAAATCACCACGGCTGCTAATTATAGATGGGTTAACCTATATTTCTGAAATATGTAACCTAAAGCCCAGATCCTTCCCCCTTCGGTTAACAAACACGTTGATTTCTTTTGAAAATGGATTACACCATAATTCACAAAAGACATAAGCTCTAAATAATTAGAGGGAAGCATGAAGCTTGAATATTGTGAGAAGGGGGAGAGAAGCTGAGTGAGACTCTTGCTCCTTTCTGTACTCTTGGGGTAAGAACCTGTAAGGTCCTTTATGCTGTAAATAAGGCTTTAACTATTTAGTGTTAGTGATGCTTTCCTGTCTCTTGGTGTATATTGTTTTATTTTTCTGTCCTTGCCTTTCCATCTTAACTAACTTTTTAATTCTTGCATTCTATGTTAAAATGTTACCAACTAATACTTGAAGATCCTAGTAGTAGTAGTTAGTGTAGGTTATATCAAGTGTATCTCAGAGTGTGAAACTGAGACAGTGAAACAAGCCCAGGAAGAAAGTTTCTTGCATCTAACTCAAGAAGTCATTCAACATTTTGTTTCAAGTAATTGAAGTAACTATAGTGTTGTTATCTATCACTAGCTCCTTTAATTTTCCATTGAAAGCTAATTATCAGAAATATATACTAAATAATAAAACCTGACTGAAATTTTCACCGTTTGAATTTTATGGATTGCATGTGATAGGAAATGCAGGCACAAGAGGGTGAATATATTCCCTCATTAATCTGGAAGCTAAGTGTTACACTAGTGTAATGCTCTTGCATCTTGATATGAAGCAGCAAGTTTTTTGGAAAACAAACTTCCATTTCATTAATAGTTAAATGATTAAGAAAATGACATTGTTTCTTTTTTTTTTCATAAAACTAATGTAACCGTGACTACTAAGAAAGGGAAAAGTGAAGGTTTTTTGAATACATCTGGTGTTGTATTCATGTGTAAGTGAAGCAGCAATTAATGCGTGAAATTCTTTCAGTCACCAAGGCCCCGATCATCCCTTCTAGAAGGAATTTTAATTAAAAACAATTAAAATGACTTTGATTCAGAACAGCTTTTTAATATGTAAATATTTAACCTAAGTGGACCCTTACCTATTAGACTAACTGGTGATAAACAAAACTAATACAGAGCAGATAGGCTTAATTATTCCTACTTAAATTGCTGTTGATGTGTCTGCATTCAGGCTCTTTATGAATCCAGTTTTAAATTAATAAGCCTGCCGGTCTCTATTAGCATAAACAAGGCTTTAAGTAGGTTTCATTTCTGAAAGCAGAATTTAAAAGGAGATCCATGTTTCAATATGGACAGAATGGATGTTTTATGGCCTGAGATAATTCTTATTGCTGCTCTGACTTCAGATTGTTTTCCTGTAGCTGTGAGATTAAGGTGGCCCCAGGAGAAATGGTGAGGATGGCACGTGAGTAATGCTAGATCTGGGCAAATTGGTGTTTCTCTGGGATGTCCTGTCCCACCAGCAGCGAGAAGCTCTGTGTTTAGGTGCCAGCACCGCGGACGTGGGCCACGCGCATCAGTTCAAAACAGAGATGCTGATCGGAAAAGGTGGTGACGTTCTCTTATGTTTCTAGCTCCCGAGAGCCATGGGAAGTAAATTATTCTGAACAGTTACTACCCCAGCAAGGGTGGATTTGTTATCAAAGCTTTTTAAAACCTCCTCCAGATCTTGGGATTAAGGATACCTAAACTTTCCACTATCAAGTCTTTGATGTTGGGAACGTTTGATGTTGTGTGGGGGGCAGGGAGAGAGGGAAGGATTTTTATCTTGGTGGGGGAAAAAGAGATCCAACTTATAGCATCTAATTGAGTCTGTGAGTTTCCCTTGTGTCATCACCTCTGGTGTGCTGGGTATCTGCCTGTCCCTGTGTGACCCGAATCTCTCCAGACTTTGTGGCAGCAGAGAGAGGACTGTCACCTCGTGAGGCTTTTGCCTGGGTTTTGGCCTGGGTACTTGGTGCATGAGCAGAAGCCACACGGAGGCTTTGGGCTATTCCTAATTTCAGCAAATGTCTGTTGCAAACATTTCTAGTGCATCCCTGATCTTCCTGTTCGGGTTCAGTCTGCAGAACGATTTCTGGCATAAAAGAAGATATGAAGGTTTGGCATAAGTTGATGGTCACAGTGGAAAAGTCGATCTGCTCTGACTTACAGCAGTTGAGTTCGGGATTCAAAAAGTATTCAGTGTGGTAGACTACAAAATACTCAAAAAGACTGTTGCTCAATGGGGATGTTCTGTGAATGCTGAGTGTGGTGATACAGGGTTAAGGCAGCGCTTCAGCTCATTCCTATAGGCATAATCATATACTGCATTTCCTGTTTTCTTCCAAGTTTCTCTCCTGTCTCTTTTTTTCCTCCATGCTATGTACTTGGATTACTTTTCACTGATGCATCTCTAATTTCAGTGTTTCTATTCCCCTTTTTCTCCTATATTTTGCTTCTGAATTCCAGAAGCAGCTGCAGGAAGAACAGTACACAAGGAGTTGCTCATTAGACATCCTCACAATTAATTTCCTTTTTTTCAGAAGCTGCCTGAATTAAATGCCATTATCTGAAGACTTGGACTGAAACAGGGCTTCATCTAGTTAATGCTTTCTGCAGGAAACGGTGTCAGATTTTGCTGGTTGTTAAATTTTGTTCTGCTATCCCGGAGCTGTAGCACTGGGGGACCCAGTTGCATCGTCAGCCCTTTGGGTTCTGAGCGAACGGATCCCAGGCAGTCAGCAGGAGTGCTTTGCCTTCAGGTGATCCGAATGTGCGTGGAGTTCTGGGTGTGTTCGGGGAGTTCTTGTTCTGCTCTTTAGGTGCCGTCTTGTTCTACGGGCCGTCCCATGGCGGGGCTGGATGAACCCACAATAGTTTCCATGAATGCTTGACCTGGCAATGCGCGCGCCCGGCCTCGGCAGACACGGGGCCAGCTCGCTGACAAAACGGCGCTGACATCACCCTGCGCCAGTGCGGCCTCTGGCACACGAGGAGCCGCGCGCTGCCGTGGTGGCTAATGCTCCGTTAAACAAACGGGGGGAGGAAAAAAAAAAAATACCCACACGCAAGAGCGTGGTGCTTTGTAGAAAGGAAAATCACTGGGCAGATATTCACCCGTATGGTGAAAATGTTGGCACATTTGAGTAAGCTGTTTTACTGTCTTCCAGGGTTTTAATAAGAAAGCATTTGGGGGATGCAATATCACGAGGGGGTGGAGATTGCAGAATCTGCTTTAAATTCTGGTACTCTAACAGCTAAAAAACTGGCAGACGCTAAGGCTAGATTCCTAAAATTGGTTCTGACAGAGCAGACTTGCTAGGGGTGGGGGAAGGACCCTCAGCCATCTCCGTTAGGAGTGAGGTTTTCCTGTTGGTTCTTGCTTTTGTGTCTGTCAATATCCTGTGAGTTTGGTGCAGATCCGATCTCAGGAGAAACACACGGCGCCGCGAGCGCGTTCCGGAGCGCGCTCTCCGCATCCCTTTGCCAGCGCATCCGAGGAATCAAAGCTGCGGTTGCTCCCTGTGCTTACGGAGAGGGTGAGGTTTATGCAGGCTTCCCACTTGTGCACGTGGCTTAAATATTTACTCGGAGAGAAAACCAGCAGAGGTTCTGGCTCCGAGCTTCTTGTAGAGCTGAAAGTAACAGTGAGTGGCTTCGTGATCATCCCAGGAAAATGGCTTGTTGTCTATGGAGCTGTTGTCCTGGGACACCCCTTCCTCAGACGGATTAACAAGAGGAGGTGATGGAAGGAGTGCAGCAAAGTGCAAGGAATTTCTTCCAGGTTTTCTCTGCAGTTTGCTGTTACCTGCCTGTGCCTGTGAGTTTCCTGTGGATACAGAAGTGTTTATTTGGTACCGTGGAGTTAATTCTGAGAGCATCTGGCAGTGTGTAGGAAAGGGGTGTCTCAAGACATCTGGGGGCAGATGAGCAAGAAGTGTCGCCCAGTTTCTCGTCTCAGGAATTGCTCCAAGGCCATCTGAGAACAGGTTTCTACGCTAATTTGGGCTTAGTCTAGGGCATTTAAAGCCGCTGCCTGTGCTGGGGTCAGATCCATGGCTCTTGTATCGAGGGAGATCTTGAGCTTTTTGCTCTGTTTCCCTCCCTGTGTTGTGCCTTATCTCCAGCTTGGGCCAAAAGCTGATTTTAATCACACAGGGATCCGTTTCTGGAGAAACGGGTGAGAGCTTAAGCCGTTTTATCGAGCTATCCCTCGTGCTGGGGAGTGTTGTTTTGCCGAGCAGCTCCTTGCACGGGCCCGAAGGGACGCTGAGGAGCAGCTGTGAACGCAGGTCATCGCAGGGAGCCTTCCTAAGGGGTGCCGAGGTGGCTTGGTGTGCCCCCTCCTGCGGCCTCGTGGTGCTCGCTAGCCTCCCTCGCAGGGCTCAGGAAGCGGAGGAGGCTCAAACGCCGCGGGATGGGGCACCCGGCAGCCCGCGCCGCGCGCCCAGCCTGGTCTCGGAGCGCTCCCTAGCGGCCCCCGCGCTGCGGAGCCGGAGCCGCAGCCGCCGCGAGCGCCACGGGCAGCCCCGGCGGGCGCCCCGCTCCGCGGGGCCCGCGCTGGCCGCGCCGGGCTGCCCCACCGAGCGCCGGGGCTCCCCGCGGAGCCTCCGCGCAGCGCCGGGGGGGGGGGCTTTCCCGGCCGGCCCGCGGCCGTCCAGGGAGCAGCAGGTCGGGGTCTGGCGCCTCGCGGTGCGCGGGACGGGGACGGGGCGAGGTAAGGATGGCAAAGAAGGGCCCGCGGGCCGAGTCCCGGCCGAGGCGGGAGAGCAGAGCGCGCCCCGCGGGAGCGGCGCGGCGGAGCCGCTCCGCCTTCCTCAGCGACCGCAGGGTGGCAGGAGCGAGTTGCTGCAGGGCCGGGAACGCTCCCTGCGGCCTCCGCACCGGCGGCTGCAGTGCGTTTTGGAGCCGTGTTTACAGCGCTTTTATCAGCAGCTCGCAGTCGGGCTGCTCAAGTAAGTGATTTTGGCGGTGAGAGGACAGCACAGCCTGCCGTGGAGGCTTTGCTTCTGTAAAGATGACGTGGACGCAAGGAGGCCTTTTTTAGGCCGCGGGAGCGAAGCTTGGTGAAAGCAGCAACTGCAGGAGCTGTGAGAAGCTGCTCTCGTGACTTCCCCTACGGCCCAGTGTTGAATTTACAGTCTAGGGGTCTTGATTTTCCCCATTAGATGTTAATATGCTTTGTTGATTTCAGTTTTATCAAGTTCCTTGGTTTAATAAGAACAAGTCTGCCTCAAGACTTACGTGATGGCCAGTAAAAGCAGAAATGCTTTGGGGTCGAGAATACTTTCTCTTGCACGTGCTGCTAGTCAGGAATATCCCTGTATCCACATTTGATCACACTAATAACAGTAAGATTGAGTGGCGAAAAAGGGCAAAAAAAGGTGGTAAAAAAGGTGAAAAGGGTGACATTTCCTTATGGCATGGGTGCAGGCTTTAGCATATGACAATTTAGTAAATGTTACTTATGGTATGTTGGACATGGCTTTCCAATCAAATTATATATGGGCTCTTATAGGGGGTTCTGCTGGATGTAGCTAATGGCGTGAATACTGCCTGATATTTAACACTTACGGATGGATACTTTTTACTTTTCTATAGATTAATTCTGCAGAGTCCTGGTGTGGGTTTTTTGTTTAATGCTTTATGTGCATTCAGCTTTCCCTTTGAAGGGGAAGATGAAGCCATTAGCTGCTTGTCCAACCTCTGCTCATGCTGAGGAGAGGAGTAATCACCTCACAAACCCCTTGATCCCAATAGCAGGAAAGCAGCAAAGGATGGAAAGGCAGAAAATGCTTCAAAAGTATCAGAGTGAGTAATTTCTGGCTAAGGCCACGGTATTGGTAACATAGTATATTGTAACAGCCTTAATTAAGAACCTTGTAATTCTTAACTACTCTTGGCTACTCTTGGGAAAGACTCTTAATTATTGTTAACACTCAAATTATGCGATGCTTCGAAAAAAGGTAGATGAGTTGTTCCCACACCTTGTTGTATACATTTCCCTTCCTCCATACTCATTCCCATACCTCGCCTCTGTTTGTCAGGAGGCTTTTTTAATCCTGGTGTGACAGTGAATTCCCCGGTACGAGACAGAGCCGTGGGGATGCTCGGCCTTCCCGCAGCAGGAGTGGTGACGTTCTGGTTATGTGAGTGTTGTGAGCTGGGTGGAAAGCCTCAGGAAAGATGTGTTATCTTCTGGGTTACACGTGGTTGTCATGTGTGTACCCAAATGGTATTTATTTTTATAAAGGTTGTGTTACTGTTTTAACAGCCTTCTAGTGCCAATATCAGGGGCAGCTTCCTCTACCTGTAAAATTGAGTTGAAGCAGAAGTTAGAAGAATAAGAAATCCATTTCTTATTCTTCAAAAGCTATTTTAGTTCATTTAGAAGTGTTCTCCTGTAGTAAAACTGGATAATTTTCATCTTCAAATATTACTTTCTGTGTGCAGATGCCCAATTATTTTTTAAGCAACTGAACTATTATATGAGTATTTAAAACTAAAGCAAAATAGTCTTGCAAGTTGGCAGGAGCAACCAATTGCTTTAAAAGCTGAGATGGAAAATGTGTTTCATGGAATAAAAATGTTTCCTTTTTTTTTTTTTTTTTTAAATAAAGTGAAACCTTAAAAGAAAGGGTTAGTTCTTCAAAATATCTTTATCCAGCTCTTCCTCTAGAGAGCAGTGGGAATTACTGGCTTTTGGGGACCTTCTGGAGCTGCTGAGATACCATCTGAATCTAACAGGTCGTTTTAGGGTTAGTCTGTACAGCATAGGGTAATATGTCGTGATTTTTCTTTCTTTCATCCCGTTATCCCTGACTTTGTTAAAGGTGCCACACTACGGCCTTTCGCCTTCCCTGTCTGTGCTGTGGGCTTCCTCTCTGCCAGCGTGCGCGCTGCAAATGGTTGTGCGTTCCCTGCCGGGACTCCTGCAGCTCCGAAGGTTTGTGCCCTCCTGGCATTGATCGCCTCCCTCCTTTTGCTCTTCTCAATTTCTTCATGCTCACAAGATGCCTCCCCAGCGCCTCTGCAGGGGTGGCAGGAGCAGCCGCAGGGCTTGCTGCGTGCTGGTCTGCTGAGCCAAAGGGGAGGGGAGGATATTCATGAAGGTTTAGTGCAGATATATTCATCTTTGGGGGGCTGCTTTTCCTGCTGGGGGAGAGAAAGGCAGGGACCAAGTACCTTAGGCTCAGTGCCGTCTTCTGGACATCCAGGCTTCCCTGGCTAAAGGAGGCTTTGGGAAGCACCTCTTCATACCCTCCCTGGGTAGTTCCCTTGGTAAGGTCCCGGGCGAGGTGATGTTTGTTTATTTATTTATTTATTTTCCTAACTACATGCTCATCTTGGAGAGTTCCTTTGATCAGACACGAGTGAGCAGTCTATGACCTAACTATATATTTTTTGAAAAAAATAAATTGGATAGCACTGCAGTAGTGTCATTACATCTTTATCGCTAGGCACAAGTCCCAAACCCACTTTTCAAGTAGTCTTGAGGTGTTTAGCAGACTGAGTGTGTGTCATAATTTTGCAGCTTGGATTATGATAATTTCTCATCTCTCCGTTTCTTGACGTCTTTTGCACCTGCCGCTTATCCTCTTTGGAATGTAGTTCTTCAACGGTCCTGGTGCTCTTCTGGCACATCATGTAAATATCAGTCTGTGTATGCCAATATTTACTGAGCGTGTTCTCCTTGGCTGCGTGCAGTGGATTGGCTGAACTCCGACCTGCCCTGCACTCAGCTGCGCGCTGGGAAGGGGCAATCCCATGGCCACGGTGCCACGGATATCGTTAGAAAAGGTGACTCGTGTTTCCCATCAGCTCCGATGCAGAATAGAAGGCACCAACTTGTGGGCAGGACAAAGTAGGAGAAGCCTGCACGGCACCTGTGATCCACAAAAGTGGAATACATGTAATGGGGTGCGGGGAAAAGGAGGTTATTTGACTTACATCGATATTTGTGTCTTATTAAAACACGGAAAACTTAGGTTGGCAGTGGAAGGCCTATTGATGTGAATGCCTGGGGAGCTTGTGTCTTTGGATTTCAGTCCGTAGGTACTGAGCAGAGCCAGGATCACAGCAGATGTTTAATGGGATATTGAACTGCTCACGGAAGAAACTCCTGTTTCTTCAGGCACCTTAGATAAAAGAAATCTTAGTTCTTGCAACTTTCTTCAAGGAACACATTAGGTGTTGGCCATTATTAACCAAAGCAGAAACGCAGATATCTTATGGAGAGTTATGTCCCCCTATCCATCCTCCTTGCTACCATCCATGGGCACTCCAAAGAGCTGCAAATCTTGGTACTGCCTTAGCCCTTGGTGAGGGACTGAATGGAGCCACGTACAGATTCGGGCTGCGGTAACTCTGCTGCTCGTGGTGTCTCCAACAGGTTAAAATACTCTTCCAGCTGCATGATATCCTCTGCATGAACCCCGAGCCGTAACAGACGGGGTGTTTATGCTCATGTACACAGAGCACTTGGGAGTTCAGCTCCTCTCTTTTGGGTATGTTCCTCCATGCCCAAGAGCTGCCACACTAAGACTGATGCCACAGCACTCGATAGTGACTGGAGCACGTAGTCTGCCAAGGGAAACTGTGGGCTTCCGCACTTCAACCGTGGACAATTGTGGACTGCATTTGTTTTTCACCTTACTGATATTTCTGTTTTATATATATCCTATATTTCCCTCTTCTCAAATGTTCAGATTTTTCTGTAAAAATCAGGAAACTCCAGAAATGTTTTTTTATTTTCAAGATGATGTTTTAAATGTACTGGAAATATCACTCGTTATTGCCTTTCCTTGGGTATTTTTATCCCGCAATTCTTTTATCCTCTTATGCCCTTCAGGCGGTTCCCTGTTTTTAATGCCAGCCTCTCCTCGCTGTTTTCTCTGTTTTCTTCCCATCCCTTCTCTGCTTCTCCTTGCCTTTTCACTCCTACCCTTTTTCTTTTCCTTTTGATCCCATTATTGCATCTTTCTTTAGTTTATTGAGGTGTTTTTGCTAGTCCCTGGACCTGGAGTTAGATAGTTTCTGTGTAATGCTGTTCTTTAGTGCTGTGATGATTGGTTTTCCAGGCTTAAAAGAGGGACATTCCAGCACATCTGGAATATTGCCAGTCCTGTGCTCCTAACTGATAAAAGAGGGAAAGATCATTGAGTTGGGAAACTTTGAGGAGATTGCTTCATCAAAGAAATTAATTTTGGAATTGCTTTGGTTACATAAGCAGATAAGGCGGCTGCTTTTGAGCCTTTCTGAAATACTCATTACTGAACGAAATTATATTTAGAACCACACCAAAACCAGATTCAAGGTAAGAGCTGTATGAGAAGTAGATGTTCACAGTAAAAATAATCAGGTGTAGGATTAGCCCTGTTTTGATAGCTATTAAAGTAACTCATATTTAATGTTAGGCTAAAATTTTAAAGGGAAATGATTGGTATTGCTGATACATCAGCTAGTGTGGTTTAATCATGGTTGGCGACTGTTTGGATTCACTGCAGGAATGAGTGTCATGTGTCTCAGGGACTTGAAATGGCAAGGTGCTCTTAGGTTTGCTATCTGTGGTAGCTATTTATTGCTATTTCCCTATGAAACCTCTTTTAAGAACTTGAGTATTTCTGCAGAAACTGCGTATTTTAGTAAGGTTCATAGAACCACGAGAGCTATTGGTTTATACAAACAGGTCATATGCAAGAATGATGTCAGGCTTGAAGGTTTTGGCTTCGGCAGCAGGTTTTCCCCTTCCTCCTGCGTGCCCAGAGCTCGTGTTGGGCTGTGTGCTCTCCGGGATAACTCCTGCTGCATCCCTGTCATCCCATTTATCCCGGAGCTCCTGCGGATGTGACCTTGGCACTCGCAGTATTAGGCTCCTGGAGGGACCGGGAAAAAACAGTAGGAAAAGCAGCAGTAGGCTGCTTTCTGGAATCTGAAAGGAAGCAACAACCTGGGAAGGAGAGAGCTGTAGAGCCAACGCTGACCTTGGTAGCAGTTAGTGCTGCGGTGTCGTGGCCTTTGCATCCTCCTCCTTTAACGTGGACGTCGTGGACTGGCCAAGCAGCAGCAGCTCCGATGCAGCCACGTGAGGTTCCTGAGTGCACCGAGGAGCTTCTGGAATCAGGAGCAGCTGTAGCCGGTTGCTGTTAGCCCACATCTCGTAACGCAGCTCGGGATTTGGTTGTTTGGGCAGGACTCTGGCTAGTCGGGGAATTGTCCCGAGCAGGTTTGGGGTGTTGAGGGTTTGCAAGTTTTCTCTTGCATCCACGGGTTAAAAAATCCGAGCGTAACGTGTGGGAATTGGCAGCCCCCAGAGCCAGGCCGCCCTGTCCGGCCGCCTTCATCCGGCTCCCGCACCAGGATTCCTGGACACCGCAGCCAGGGACAAGGGGGTTTCCTCAAGGATAGCGGAGCCCAGCAGGGGGAGAGGTGCCAGCCCAGGAGCAGGGCAGGTATTTGCCCACCCTCGGGGAGGGCGGCTCTCCTCTCTGCTGTGGTGTCTCCCAAAGGTTCCCGTGGCGCTCTTGGATCTGCCCTGGAGACTCGGGCTCCCGGCTCCCCAGCAGCCCGGGTTGATGGTGTTTCATATTCAGCTGTTGGAAAGCTCTCTTCCCTGCACACCTCACTCAGAATTTCCCAAGCAGAGCTTTACTGCAGCTCCGTGCAAACAACTTAGAGCAATTCTTGAATCTCTCTGGAGTTACTGAGCACACAGGAATCCCCTCTTGCGCAGGGACTCCGTGAGCTGCACGTTGCTGCCGGGTAGGAAGCTTTTGCTTTTTGCATTTTATTTGGTCCCTGTTACTTGTGTGTTTATTTGCAACCTGCCCCTGGGCCTCTGCTTCGGCTGCGGCTGGGGTGGATCCCACAGGCTCCCTGGGTGCTTCTGAGCTGGGAGCAGATGTAATTCTTGCACGTTCCTCCGTCTCCCGTAGGATCTGCAGGGGGAGGATTTGCATTTTGACAGTGCCTGTAACAGTGCCAGGATGAAAATATAAAATGAGGGCATAGCAGCGAATTTTTAAATGCTTATCATCTTTGTTTAACTGAACGTGCTAACCTTACCTATTGCTTGACGGGTTTAAAGGAGCATTTCTGAGTCACTCAACTGGGATGCTAATAGCTAAGATGTAGATTTTTTGTTTTCCCCTTCTTTTGAGTGGATCTGAATGATTCACTGAGCTAAAGCTGTCTGAGGTGGCTTCACTTTGGCTCAGAAGAGGAGGATAGCAAAGGCACAGCAGTGACCCCAGCTGCTCGCATTTGGGAAAGGAGGCCTTCCCAATCTGCAGCTCGCCTCCGTTTTCCCTTCTCTTTGGCAGTTTTCCTTTGGATTATCCAACGGGCATTGCGCCCTTGCTGACTCCTAATGAATATTTTCTGAATATTTGTCTGCTGCTCTCCCTGGCTGCCCGCCTTCTGAAGCACTCTGTGCACACCAGAAAGACTGATTAAAATTAATAATAAGAGAAGCGTTAAAAACTGTGCATAAATTAGGAGGCTGATGTTATCTGGGGCATCTCCCGTAAGTCAGCAGTGCAACTTCATACAGATAGGCGTTCCCTCCCCCCTACCCCTTCGAGTAGTCTTTGAAGATCATGCTATAATGGCAAAATAAACTTGGAAATGCTAAGTACTGGTGACCTATATTAATCTCAGACTGTGTTTTGAATAAGTTTTAACCCTTAGGGATGTTAAGGAGGGTCTATTTGTAGCGCTAAACCTTGAAGAGGATCTTGAATGTTTTGTTCGGTCTGCGCTCTGCTCTGCCGAGCTCTGGAATTCACGTGAGAGTTGAAAATTCGCTCCTAGTTTCTTGCTTCAGCCTCAGAATTGCCACTGCTGCCACAGGGCCTGCACCTCGTTATGCCCATGCTCCCCGCCCCGGCTCTCCGGAGTCTCCAGGAAGCCGTTTGGGAAGGAGGGCGCTCCGTGGAAAAGGAGCCTTGCTGGCATTTCCTCGTGCAGTGCCAGGAACCGCCACAAACGGCCCATGGGGCTGGCCCGGCGCCAGCTCCCTGCGCTCAGCCCCTTACATTCAAACTTGCCTTGATTTTTTTTTCCCCCTTTTTTTCCTAAATGTAAAACCATCAAGGAGCGCAGCGAGTGAAATACCCTCTCTCCTCCCCTTGGGCAATGAGAGCCGTTGAGGGGGAAAAAAACAAACATGCTAGGTACCCTGATGCTCCCATGCATGAAATCTTGTTGTTTTTTGTTTCATTAAATGCTAAAACGTACCCATATCTGCCATCCTAGTGTACCCACAGTGATAATTCATCTGTGCGCAATCTGTCACTTTATATAACAGCCAGAGTGGTTCAGGACAAAGGCAGGGAAGCGTAGCCTGCTGCTGAGTTCTTGAATGTGACAGGAGAAGAAAGAGGATCCTTGTACTTTGGGCATTTTTCAGTTACAGCTAGAGGCTATTTTTCAAAGCAGTAAAAATGTTCCATCGCTTGCTTAATCCAGTTGATTTAAGATGCCTTTGTGGTTTCTATTACCTGTAAGTTGTTGACCTACACATAACTGAGCAATATTTTTAATTACTGGAACGCGCCGTAACCAGAACTAGCGAATTTATGGGGACGTTTGCAAGAAAAATCGCACCGTTACCGGAGTGGCTGTCTCTGAAGTGGTTATGGTTTAAATTTTGATCTGGTCTCAGTCTGGTGACTGCTGAACACTCCTCGGTCCTTCGTTGTTCTCCGTGAAGGCTGATGGATGGAGCTGATGAGAGGCCTCCGGGGCACAGAACAGAGTAAAAAAGGGAAGGGTTGGAATAAAAAAATAAAAAAATAATAAAAAAAAGGGCTTTTGGAGCAGTGCTATAGAAACAGTTTTACTTAGTATAGCTAGCGAATCGGCATCAAATCAACTCTGCAATTGCTGCCTTTCTGCTAAATACACACATACGTACCACATGTATATGTATGTATGTGTATATACATAATCGGCTTTCTTTTCTATACTGGCTTCGACTTGTGTTAATAAACAGATCAGATTGCAGTGATTTTAGTGAAAGCTCTTGAGGATGCTGGAAAGGACTGATCTTTACAGCATCTTTTTATATATGCGTATGGACTTGAGTTGATAGGCAGTTCTTTTATTATTTCTTTCAAAACTAATTTCAGCGCATAGATCTCTGTGTCTCTTAGATGCTGTAGGAAAAAAAAACAAAATTAACATTTATGGCTCTGTGGCTATGCAGCGAATCTGCGTTTCGGAGCAGAGCAGTGCGGGAGCTGAGCGCTGCGGTAGGGCAGGCGAGCACAACTTATTGCACCTTGTTTTTACCACCTTGGCACAGCACCTGACACGAGGGAACCTCTTGGAGCGGGAAGGGGGAAGGTGAAGGCTGCCCGAGTGTCATTTTAATGTCCTTGGCTGCTTCCATCCCTCTCCATCCCTGTGATGCTCATTCGTTGTTTTAGGCACGCTGGAAAATGGACGTGGCCGGTGCTCGTACTGTTTACACAACAGCTGTGGAGGGAAACATATTGATTATTCAAGGCATAATACAGCTTCGGAGGGGACTATGGGCAATGCAGGGCTGGCAGAAAGGGGCTCAGGGAAAGCAGCACCTGTAAAATCAGAAGCTTCAGGCCTGTGCTGCTGGAGTAGCGGTCCTGTGGGTTGGCCCCGTATTTTGCAGAGCTGCCACGTGAAGTTGCAGGACAAGTGATGTAAAATGATGTTAGCCATAGGATTCCCGAGGCATTTCTCTTGTGCTGGGTCCATGGCTGGGAAAGGGTCTGTAAGGATGACAAGGGGGGCTCACCGGGCTCTGAGATGAGGTGCCCCCTGCTCGCAGCTGATCTGCTGCCCCGCTGAAATCATCCGGGTTCCCTCTTGGCTCTGGCTGTGGGGAGGTAACCTTCTGCCCCCAGAGAATCAGTGTGTTGTGTTAGCTTGCTTTCCGCCTCTTAACCAAAGCATTCCCTCGTTGTGATGTTAGATTTGTTGCTTTGAAGGGGGCGTTGAGCAGTTCCCTTGGCTTTCCGTCGTGCGGAGCCGGGATCTCTTGCCGTCCGAGCCGCCTCGTAAGTACCTCAGCAAGGAGCAGAGCTGTGGAATAGGAGCCGGCGCACTTGCCCTGCCGCTTTCCTTCTTCCCTTTGCAGTCATACAAAAAAAACTGTGTGTGAGGTAATGTGCTTGGTACCACTTCAGGAGAAAGGTAGCAAGGAGAGGAATTTTTGTGGTCGCAGCTTGCTGAAAGTGTCCTGAAATGCTGAGAGTGTCTTCCTTGACAGAGGAGAACGTGTTTACAGTGAATCAGTGCAGGATGGCAGCACCTGTGCAGGCAGGTTAATGATATGTACATGTTGCAAGGAGCTAAAACTTTTATGATGTTATGTGCTTTCTCTGAGGAAGATCATACAAACTTGAGTTTTGATGCATGATTTATGAGAACAAATGACTGCAGAGGATGTTACCTCTGTCTCATCTGCAGAAGACACACTGAGAAGTGATCTGATTGCTTTGAAACTCTCGTCGCTGCTGCTCGTGACAGCAGCAGCCAGGGCTGAGGATTTGCCTGTGCAAAATGCTCCTTGACATCCCCGCTGCTGTCAGTTTTGTATCTAATTATTGCTGCCGTTAAGTACGAGAAGGTTGATGTGAGGAGCGGCACGACTCGGCTGCCTGTGGGCACAGTTAAGCGCCTATAGCAACTCCATACGTGCTGCCTAAAGCAGGAGCTGGCGGAATCGGCCTTAGAGCCGGTGCCGCTGCGCGGAGATGCCGTGTGCGCTCCGGAGAGCGGAAAACCCGTCGTGAGGGTTTTAATCCCTTCTGATGCTTTATGTAACCGAGCGCCACGTGACCCGGGAGCGGCGTCACCGTTCGCCCTCCGCGTTTGTGTTCGTCGTGACCGACCGCCCTTAAACTCGGCCAACTTTTCGTGGGAGCGACTAGTTCTCGCGCGAGACACCTGGGCTCCCCGAGGCTCGCGGTGTGGGGCAGCTCCCAAACAGCAACATCCATGAAAGTGGCGTTTTCCCGGGCACGCGGCGCTGGCGGGGATCACCATGAAGGTGCTGTTCCTGGACCTGCAGCAGCACCTCAAGAGGTATCGGCAAAGCTTTGGTTTCTAGCGACTCGATTTTCTGGTCTGCATGGGGTGGTTTTGTTTTCCCTTGGAGCAGTTCTTACGTGTTTTGCTCGGAGCAGCTACTTAAATCCTTCTCTTTAGGTACTTGTTGAAACCGTTTCAAACGCAGAAGATTAAAACTGGTTCAGAGACAAGTGCTGGTTTCTTTAACAGGTGTAGGTTTCTGTGAATAAACCCTGAAGGCAATATTTAAAGCAACCCCCTATTAAAAACTGTTTACCATTTTCTTTACTCTTTTCAACAACTGTTGTTTCTGTTGCCCCAAATTTTAAGGGAGGTAACTCTATACCAAAACTGAGAATTTTAACAGGGCGTGGAACTTTTTATTGAAATATTTGTTTTTGTGCATAAAAAGAAATGTTTTCACATAGTGTCTCCCATCGTTTTTGCACATTTAAAGAAAATGGAATACATGACTGTTGCTAAGTGTGGAGAGGTCTTGGGATGCTGCTTAGTGCAAGTTACGCAGTTGATTCGTCTCATTTTCCATAGAAACGGTGAAACATGAGTGATTTATTTTGATCTGATTCCTTTCTGGTGTTTAAAAGAAGCATCTAATAATGTACTGAATATGGAAAAAAATAGAGCTCTATATTTATTATAATTTATGTATTATACAAATGTGACAGTGGAAAAAAATGTCTTGACTTCACGTTGCATAGGAAATTTTCTGCCTTCGGAAGGTGAATCCTCCTCTGCAGGCAAGTGCTGTGGCAGCTTCCTAGGCAGTATCTCCTGCTCCCTGTTAGGATTCCTTAAGAGATCCCCTGAAATGTGCTCTTTCCTTCCCAGGATAATTCAGGAGATGGGTTTTGCCAGCTCCTTTCCTCGTTTAGACCCCCAGTCTATGAGTTGCTTTCCTGCTTTTCATGCAGAAGCTGCTCTGAGGCTTCTGCGTGTGTGAACAGTGTAATGAGGGGTAATGGTAATGAAGTCATTAAGGCTAATGAATTAATTGCTTTTGACGACTTCAGATCTCTGAGCTGCTGCGTTTGCTTCGCCACACCCAAAACCAAGAAACCTTCTTGTTCTTGTGTAAGTTCCCACAAATCACTGTGTTTATACCATTTTCATGCGATTAATGTGCAAGTAACTTTCTGCTGTGGATGGTGCTTTTGAAAATAAATCTAAGCTAGTCATAGGGAGACTTGCAAAGGAAGGTATTTTTTATTTCTCTTTGGTCAGTCACTTTATCAAAAGTCCTTGAGCTTTCCAATGGGTATTAAATGTTACACCAAACACATTCACCTGAGCAGGTGAGCCCTGAGTGAGGATGCAGGGTAATGGGCATCATAATTGTGTTTGAAACATATGAAAGAAAGGGGGTGTTTTATCCCTGAGCACCGGGCATGTGCTGCGATGTCCCGCAGCATTTTACATGGTCAGGCAAGGAACGTGGCAGCGAGAGGAGGGTTTATCCTGAGCCGGTGTGTCCCACCAAACCTCCACTGAGAGCGTGCAACGGAGCACGGAGCCGGGGGGATCCGACCCGGCTGTCACCGACTCGCAGAACGGATGAGGTTGGAAGGGACCTCCAGAGATCATCTAGTCCCCTGCTCCAGCAGGGACACCCAGAGCATGTGGCACAAGGTGGCATCCAGGCAGGTTTGGGAGATCTCCAGAGAAGGAGATTCCACAGCTTCCCTGGGCAGCCAGGGCTCTGTCACCCTCACAGGAAAGAAGCTCCTCTTTGCATGGAGGTGGAACTTGCTGTGTTTCAGTTTATACCCGTTACCCCTTGTCCTGGCACTGGCCACCACCGAGAAGCGTTTGGCCTTTCTGCACTGTTGGAGGTTGGGTCGTGGTAGCCGTGGCTTGCTTTGCTGGTGCACACAGGCCCATCAGAGGCAGCACCTCAGTGACGAAATCCGAACATTTTGTGAAGGACTCGCACGTTCTCTCCTAGGCTCTCTTTCTCAACCAGCTTCCTCCTCTTCCTCCTCATTTGTTTTGGCTTGCTGTAGGTTTTTCTTGAAAAGACCCTGTTTTCCTGCAAGCGCCTCTCTGTGCGTTCAGCTGGGATGCTTGCCCTGTCACCGAGGGTTGTAAACCAGGCAGGAACCCTTCGCCTCTGTCCTTGGGGCGGCTGCAGTTGGTTAAATGCACAAATGGGGCCTGGAGCGAGGGCGGGCACTGCCCTGCCCAGGGCAATTCCTGCATGTGTATCCCGGTTCGGAGCCTGCTCGTCCCTGGTGAAGCCCCGCGAGGAGGTTTAAACGCTGCATCATTGCAGGGTTTTCTGGTGGTTGCAGCTTGATGGCAGCTCCAGGCGCTCGCAGGGCACCCCGGCTGCCACCCGGCCGGAGAATGAGGAAACGTCCCTGGGAGCCGTTCCGGGCTCCCGGAGAATGAGGAAATGTCCCCGGGATTCCCGCATGTTAGGAACACGTTGCTCACCTGGGGCTTCTGGCTGGTGCGCAGGTGGTTTCGGATTTTGTGGGGCGTTTTTATTTTGGAGGGTTTATTTTCATTTAGCCATAAAGGCTCAAGGTGTTTTCCTGTAGGTGGCTGTTTCTGGAGGATGTGATAATAACCTGAGAGGTGTCGTGTGCCTGACCCAGCAGCCACTGCACGGGTTCACAGCTTGCTGCGTGTGAAAGACCCTTGGACCAGCCCTTGACACACATTTTAGGTGGATGTTCATGAGCAAACAGGTCCCAGCAATGTAAGGGAGCCGTTGGGGCTGTTTCATAAACAGGGCACTGTTCATAAATGTAGGCAGCGCTGCAGGCTCTGGAGAGGGTGACCCTGGCGCTGGACAGAGGTGAAATAACGCGCTGTAATCTTTCCCTCGCAAGGTCTGTGTTAGGAGATTAAGGATGTAAATTCTGCTGTCTGCACTACGCCCGGCTCAAGGGTGGCCAAACGTCCGTGCTGTCCGTCCAGCGGATGCTGCCGCCTCGATCCACTTCCTGCCCCAAAGCAGGAGGATTTGGGAGCGCGGATGCAGGGACAGGGGCTGCCCGCGGCTGGCTGGGGGTGCGGGCCACTGTGGCCTGTGGGCTGGGAGGGCACTCGGGGTTCGTGTCCGAAGCTCCCCTGGCTGGAGCGTGTCTGCTCCAGCTGTTCCTTGGTGCGGGAGGCTGCGGGAAGAAGAGGGGCGTTGGAGCACGCGACAGGGCTTTAATGCCGTAAAGAAAAGTCAGGCCTAACTCTTCCCGATCAGCATTGCTGAATTCACTTTCTTTACAGATCGCAATTTCTTGCTCGTGTGAAGAAAGGTCAAGCGGGAGATGCTCCCCTGGGATTTTGGCAGTCGTGAGTCATGTGGATTTATGGGTTTAAGCCACTTATGTGGTGCCTGGATTAAGAAACCTGGGAGTGCTTCCCTGCGGGACGGTGTCGCTCTTCCCACGTGTTCCTGGGCGCCCAGCACAGCCGAAACGCGGGCACGAGCAGCAGGTCCCTCGCGCCGGCCGAGCAGGACGGGGCACGTCCCGCGGGTGCCGGGCAGAGCGGCGGGAGCCAGGGGTGCCCTGGGCCTCGGCACGGTGATTCCGGCAAACGGGGAGCTTGGGAATTACCCCAGCACTTCCTGCCCACGTGGAGAGAGAGCTCATCTTTGCTTCCTACTAATGAAACAAGTTAAAGGATTTTCTTTGTGGGGGGGTGAAATAGGTGGGAATTTCAGTGTCTGCTTGGAGGAGAGGCACTTCTACGTACCCATGCTGCAGGAGAAGTTTTGATTGCTGCCCGTGCCAAAGGCTGCTTTCCCATAAAACAAAAACCTCTGCTCGATTCTGGGGCACGTGCGAGTCAGCGGTGGTGACGTGGGTTTGTTATTGCCTAATATAATGGCCTTTAACAGGGTTCTGCGCAGGGCTGTGGTAGTAAGTGAGCTGCTCTCGCACAGCAGGCCCATCCTGGACCGTGGATTCCCCGTGTTCCCATGTGCTTTGCGATCTTATGGACTTATCCCCTGCACACACACTATTTAGTCATTTTTCCTTTGACCATCACGAGGATGAAATCCTCTGGTGTCCTGTGCGAGCTGCTGTGTGTGCTGCTGTCCCAGGGTCCCAGCACATCTGCTGGGCCCCCATGGATCAGAGATGTTGTTTAACCTAAAGAACTTGCGCTTTCCAAATGCTCCCTGTGTCACTGTGCCAGACTACTTCCTATACCTGCTGGGTCTCTCTTGTTACGTTTGGTGCAGCTAGAAATGCTCCAGTGACTTTCTTCCCTCTCATCTCTGTTGAATTTTGGAGTACGCAGTCAGAAAATCTGCTGTTGTGGAGCTAGGAGAACAAGGGGGATTAAATTCTAGTGCAAGGGGCTTTTGCTACCAGATGTTCTCCTTGACTTCCAGAAAAGCAGTGCCTGTTAAAGCCACAGGTAAAACTGAGGAGATAGATGGATGTGTATTTTATGTGTGAAATCTAAAAGGATTTAAGCAAAGTTTCACAGAAGGGAAAACCAAAATTCAGCTCTGTGTTTGGTGTTGTGAAACTTTATATATATGTATGTGAATATATATACATATGTAACATTTTGATGGTCTTTTCTACATTTGCTACCTTACGGCGCTCTTCTCGGAGCTGCCCTCTCCTGCCTTCGTGCTGATGGCAGCAGCATGTAGAGAGTGAAGCTGTGTCCTGCTTTCTGAAAGCAAGAAAACTGATTCCAGATTGATCCAGATACTTCATTTAAGATGTGCGGGGTACTAACATAGTTGTTGGATCCTTTCTCACTCGCAGGATGGCTTAAAGGATGCTAAGGAGGGCTTTAACCTTTTATTAATCCTATCTTTTTTTTCCTTTTTATTTTAAGCTTGGATAGGAAGTTAGAGGAAGCCCATGTTTTCCAGACTAGGTATTACTCCAAACATGTAAATTTTTAAGGTGGTGCCATCCCCGGAATTGCATCCAGGTGCTGAGTTATCATCAGCCTCGCTTGGCTCTGCGAGGACACTTTGAAGCTGGAGCCGGTCTTCAGGCGCAGACCAGGTTCTCCAATCCCAGCTTTGCTGCGTAGCCACCTGCGGTCGATCCCAGGAAAAGAGATGCCAGAGGTGCCGCTCCAAATATCAGGATGGTTTTAGGATGGCTCGTGTTTCCTTGCAGAGCACTCCCAGCCAGGTAAGGGGTGCGCCCTATGCATTAACCTGCATCCAGGTACTTGATACCACCCTTAAATTTCATTTTCTTTTCATTAATATTGGTAGCATCATCATAATTCTCTCATTAAAGCCACGGAGGTTGACTTAGCAATTACAGCTCCTTCTGAAGGAGAATGAGGGTATCCCCAGAGGAGCCCCTGAGAGCTCCTTGTTTCTCTTTTGATCTTTCAGGGTTTTCTTCCTGCCTCTAAAGGCATCTCCTGTCCCTTGTGCACGGCGTGATGCTGCCGAGTTATTTCGAGAGCCCTAGCAGGGTGCGTGTGATCCTTCCTCTGCTTGTTTAGTTCTGTTTGTGCATCTGGCAAAAATAGATCTATGAATATAGCGCTTCATTTCCCTAGAAGTACATCTTGCATAGCTCTCCTCTTGTTCCTGCTTTTTCACAAAAACTAAAAAGCAATTCTTACCAAGCTGAATTATGGATGCAAATAACTTTACTACTAGGGAGGAAAAGCACACTTGAGAACTGATGGAGATCTACCTGGTACCAAGAGGTTCTTCAGCTGAGCAGAGGTGCCTGCATAGGAATCTGTAGAATTCACATGGGAAATCAAATGCCATATTGACCTTGGGAGCTGAGCAATAAGTTCTCATTGGCTTGGTGTCCTTACATCAGGAAGACATCTGTAGGTTTGGGGCTTGGAAATGGAGTTGGTGGAGATTCTGGAGTCTTTATGAGGCCATCTGAATGCAATTTGTCCTGGTCTTGTGTCTATTTAAAAATTTTCATTTATTGTAGGAGGAGGAAAAACTCATTAGGCAGCTCCTTCAGTCTCTCTTTTTTCCTTATAGAGATTGGGAAGGAATCGCTACCTATTTACCTGTTTAACTAAATAATGGTCATCTCTTGGTTTCAGCTTCAGCTACTATTTCCCCTTTCAATCATTAGTTTGGAGTTGGTGGGGTTTTTTTGTTGTTGTTGTTTGTTTTTGGTTTTTTGGGGTTTTTTTTTTTTTGCAAATTTGCTGCTGTGGAGGTGGTTGTCAGTATGTGAATAACTTTGAATTTCTGAATTTTAGGGCAGCCTAATGTTCTGCCATTTTATTGACCACTTTTTAGATTCCAAGCATAGAAGGTGTCAAATGAGCTGTTTTATAGAATCCACTTGCCTTTGATTCTTGGGCAATTCACACATTTATTGCAGCTTAACCCCTTCGGTCTTGCATTTGCGTGGGGAGCAAAACGTAGCTGACATCCACTGAATCTGAGCATATGGTGTAAGACCAAGTGCGCCGTGGCAGGAATCCCTGGTTTGTGCTGCAGTTTCTGGTGTGGCCCCTTTGGTCGGAAGGTAAGAGGTGCTTGCAGGCCAGGAGATGCTCTCCTAGGGGGTTTAAAGCTGGCGTCTGAAGGGGTCCTGTGTGTTGACCAGGCACCTGACAGTAACAAGTGAAATATTCTTTTATTTTTTAAGAGCATAGCGATATGCCAAGCCACAAGCTTGCGCACAGACAAAATGTTTCTGTGCTGCCACTTACCTGGTTACACATGTGAGGTGAAAAGCACTTTTTAAAGCCTTGAGCATCAATGTGTTGAGAGGAAATTATTTAATAGGAGAAACAGCATTTCAGAACTGAAGCCCTTCAGAAGGTAAAGCTTGCTGAACGCCTGTAGTTACGGTGTAGGCTTCAGCTGAGGTTATTTTATCTCCGCAGATCAAAGCCTGCGTGTGAGCTGCTTGTTAACGTTGGGCTGGATGTTGCTGTGTTTGTTTCTGTGTAACCCGCCACTAGGTTTTTTGTGTGTATTTTAGGGTTTTTGTGTACTACGCGTTTTGCAAACACCTGTGGTGCCAGCGAGAACTTTGGCTGTGCGAGTAGGGGCGGCCTCTCATCTTTCTGGTGCCAGCAGTGCAAAACTGTAGCAAAAAGGCCACAAAAGTTAACGGGAAGGTGGGTAACGAGTTAATTGGAATTGGATTTAAGAGCCATCTGAATCTCTTACTTCTAATACAGGCTGCACGAGGGCCCTGCTGTTAATTCAGCCTGCGAATCGCAGCGTGTCTCTGTCCCAGGTGTCGTGTTGGCATTTAAGAGCGTCGTGGTTTTGCATCGCTAGGGCAGCGAGCGGCATCCACGGCTCCGTCTTGGGGCTTAACCTAACAGGAATGTGTCCTGCTACCCCGTGCCAGCCAAGCGGGCGCTTCGCGTGCACGTCCCTCCGTGCTAACGTGGCTGCCCTCGAGTGAGCGATTGTTAAATCCAAGCGAAAATGAGCGGGTTTGGGGGGAACATGGATTTTTGGGACCGTGGTGCTGGAAAACGGGCGAGCTAAGAGGGCTGACGCAGCCACACCAATGCCCAGCTTAGCCCAGGATGGTTAATTCCCAGCTCCCGGGCGGCACTGGGACACGTATGTGATTCCCGGGCTCGCTGCGCAGAGCCGAGGGCTTTCGCCTGGGACTTTGCCCCGTGCCTCGCAGCTCTAGTCGAAGGGTGCTTCCCGAGGACGCTGTTTGTAGGGAAGTGCTGTCCTTGGGAAGCGTCTCGGGTGGGAGCGCAGGATCCCGGGATTCCCGCATCCCAGCGGAGCGGAGCGGAGCGGGCCGCGCCGACAGGTGGCGGTGTCGGCGCGGCCACCGCCGGCCCCGCGGGGCTCTCGGCTCTTTCCCTCTTATTTTTTTTTTAACCTTTTATTTTTCCCTCATTTTCCCTATTTATATTATTTTTCCCGTATCTCCCACTATTTTTATTTCCCCTTTCATTTTATTTTTCCCTCCTTATTGTTATATCCCCCCCTTACTACTCTTCCCCCTTATTATTTTTTTCCTCCCCCGTTATTTCTCCCCCCTTATTACTTCTCTCCCTCATTATGTTTATTTCCCTGCTCTTATGTTTATTCCCCCCACTATGCTTATTTACCCCCCCTTATTTTTACCCCCCCCACACACACACTATTATTTTTATTCCCCCTATTTCCCTTCCCGGCGGGCGCTCTCCCCCGCTCCCCCCTCCCCGCGTGGGCGCCGCGGGGGGGGGCCGCGTGTCCGTGCGTGCCGTGCGGGGGGGGGGCTAATGATATGCGCGGGGGGCGTGTCCCGGGCGGCGGCGCGGCCAATGGGCGGCGGCGGCGGCGCATACATTAGGCGGGGGGCCGGCATGGCCGGGTTTTGTGCGGCGCGGCGGAGCCGACGCGGAGCCTCCCCGGCCGCCGCCGCCGCCGCCTCGATGCGGCCGCCGCAGAGCGCCCGCCGCGCCGCCTAGCGCCGCCCGCCCGCGCGCCGGCCGCGGCTCGCATGCCTGCCCAATGGTGTAGAGCGGTGGCGATGGATCTAGGAGTTTGCCAACTGCGGCACTTCTCCATCTCCTTCCTCTCCTCCCTGCTGGGCACCGACACCGCCGCGCTGCGCCTCGACAGCAGGTAGCGGGCCGCGCGGCGCGGCGGGGCAGGTGGCGCCCGCGCCGCCTCCTTTGTCCGCGGAGCCGCCGCCGGGCGGGCGCGGGGCTCGGCGGGCGCCGCGGAGCGTCGCGGAGCCGCCGGGGCTCGCGGGGACGCGGCCGCCGCGGCGCGCCTGGCTTCACCTCTGCTCTCTCCCTCTCCCGCAGCTCCTCCGGCGCCAGCGTGGTCGCTATCGACAACAAGATCGAGCAGGCGATGGTAGGTGCCGCGGGGCGCGCGCCCGGCCCGCCCGGGGAAGGCGCCGCGGGATGCGCAGCGGGCAGCGCCCTCCGCCGCGCGTCCCAGCGCGGAAACGGGCGCAGCGGCAGAGCCGGCGCGGGTGGCTTTGGGGGTTTTGTTATTATTTTTTTCTCCTTTCGGGGTGATGGGGGGCAGTGTTTTGAGGCGCGCCCTCCGTTTATTTCCACACGCATTTTTAAGCCGCCGCCGGAGCCCTTCCCGGCGCCCGTTTCCGCCCGGCCGCCCTTTGTTGCGGCGGCGGCGGCGGCGCTCGCTCCCTCTCCCGGGAGCCCCTGCCCGCTGTTGCTAGGCAAACTGCGAACCTTTAACTCCCGGCTATAAATAGCGCGGCCGCTCATTGGCCGGCCGGGCCCGGCGCTCTGACGTCAGCCGCGGCCGCGGCCGGACGGCGGCGGGGAGGGAAATGCGGCACAACCTGCGCCCGCAGCTGGATGCAGCCGGTGCGCGGGGGCGGGGCCAGGCCGCGGGGGCGGGGCCGGGCGGCCGGGGGCGGGGCCTGCGGGGCGCGGGAACCGCACGTGCCGGGGGGGGGGGGCGGGAATGGGGGGATGGGGATGGGGCGGGAATGGGGGGGATGGGGACGGGGTCCCCCCCGTGCCCTTCTCTGACGCTTGTGCCCTGCCGCGTTCCCTCCAGGATCTGGTGAAGAGCCACCTGATGTACGCGGTGCGGGAGGAGGTGGAGGTCCTCAAGGAGCAGATCAAGGAGCTCATAGAGAAGAACTCGCAGCTGGAGCAGGAGAACACGCTGCTAAAGACGCTGGCCAGCCCCGAGCAGCTCGCCCAGTTCCAGGCGCAGCTGCAGACTGGTTCCCCGCCGGCCTCGGCGCAGCCGCAGGGCTCGGCGCCGCAGCCCGCGCAGCCGGCGTCGCAGGGCTCGGGGCCCTCCGCGTAGTGCCCGGCCTCGCCATGGCCGCCATGGCCGCGGCTCCCCGGAGCGAGGAGGACTAGTGGGAACGCGCCACGGCCGCCCGGCACCCATTTCCATGCACGCTGCAGCCCGGACCGAGGACTCCGTGCCCCGCGTTACATCACCATGAGAGGTTTTCTTCCTTCCTTTCTGTTTCTGTTTTGTTTTTTATTTTTTTAATCCCCAGTGTTACGCAGTCATCTGTCTCCCTCTGCCCACCCTTCCCTCTTCGGCTTGAAGGAGTCTTTGTTCTTGGGTTGATTTAATAAACAAACTTCTTCCAGGAAATTAGCACAAGCACACTGGGGACTCGAGCAGCTTCTGCAAACGGCTGAAAAACAGAGCTGCGTGTCTGAATTATTAGTATTTTTTTTTCCTGCTGTTCATTTTTAAATCTTCCACTCATCCAGTGATGTAACTGCTCCAAGTGCTTTTCAAGCATGGAAATGTGAAGAAATAGACTGGAGTAAAAAGCGATGGCTCAATCCCCCATAGTGTCGGGGGTTCCAAAGTGAGGACTGGTGTATAGGACCTAAGAGGAAGAGGGAGAAAGGTAAATCCAGTGTTTAACACTTGACTGTCACCTGAAACCTTAAGTGCAAATAAATTTGCACCGTTTTCTGATGCAGTGGACAGGTGCATAAAGCTGTATTATATATAGAGAGCAGGTAGGTGACGTAGAGTTGGGTCATAGGATAATTACAATGAAGGTTATTTGCCTACTGTATATTTGTGTATTTAGTGTAATTACTTTGTAAAATAGAAAACTGTAACTATTTAGGTTGTACAGATTGAAGTTTAGTTGTTTCATTGGCTGATCTGAAGAGGTTTGGAAAGTCTTTTTTTTTTTTTTTTTTTTTTTTTAAGGCTACGTAAATAAGAATGCACCTACGCAACTGTTCAGAATTTGGCAGATTTATGCTGTTTGTGTAACTTCTGAATTTCCCTGGCTGCTGATTATCTTGAAGTAAATCTTTGTTCATTGTAGTTTGGTCTACGGAAAAAAAGAGAAAAAAAAAAAAAAACACACTCCAAAAATTATCAGCCCTTGCTAGCAAAGAATAATAATAATTAAAAAAGAAAATTGGGTTTCCCCGTATGGATTTTTGCATATGATCTGTATAGTAGTATGCATATGTTTTTGTGCATGTTCTCTAAACAGTTGTAACACGTCGATGTATTTAACTGTTGCACTTGTCAACTTTCAATAAAGCATACCATGTTGATAACGCCCGCGTGCGCCGTGCAGTCGTGTCGGCCGCGGCGCCGCTCGCCCTTGGGCAGCCCGAGGCAGCCGCCGCTCCCTGCCCGCGCGCGGCTCCGCTCCCCGGGCGCGGAGAATCCCGCTCGGAGCCGCCGATGCTGAGGGCTTGGCAGCTGCTGCCGTGGTCGCTCCTCATCTGCGTCCTCCTGGAGCTGCTGGTGCTCGGACCCGGCTGAAACCTGCCGGGACGTCCCAGACCTTCCCGCCTTCGCTCCCACGTGTCCCCGTGGCTTCACTTCTGTGGGCTCCGTTTGTGCGCGCGGGGATGCCCTGGGAATCGGCCTGAGGGTGGGTTTGGGTTTTTTGGCTTGATCAGATGAAGATAAAATTGTTTACAACATGGTTTCCCTTCAGGTTGAGGGGAAAAAAGAAAAGTGTTTCTCTCCTTTTTAATCATGATTAAGAGCTTGGGTGAGTCCAAACAAGCGAGTCCGCCTGTGAATGAGTTTGAATGCAACTGGGACAGCAAAGGTGCTTGCTGCTTTGTAGGAGGTGTGAGAGGAGGTGAACGCTGTTCACAGTGCTCAGAATTGGTGAGATAAAACAACCAATCCCCTATTTAATGGTATTAAATAGGGTGTCAGGGCGGTGGTTCTGCCTTGAGGAAGCTGCCTGTCTCCGCGATTGAATGTGAGAATGGATTGGGCTTGATGTGGTGCCTAACTGCAAAGTTTTTACAGGGTCTCCCCTTTGATGGCTTCCTCTGGCTGATGAAGATGAGATGAGCTGCCTGTGCAACTTGGCAGCGTGGAGAATAATCAGGTGTAGCAGGGGGAATGGGGATGCCAAGAGTCGAAAGGCAGAAATATTTATTTATTCATTTATTTATTGTGCATCTTGCACCCGAATTCCTGCTTTTGAGCTCTGGTCAAGCAGCGTTCCTAGGCGCTGCTCATCTGCGTTGTAGATGCTGTTACCTTTGTGGGGATTAGTATTTCAAAGTAAATGCATGCGTATGTCTCTGTGGGAATGTGGGCTTAATTTGCAGGTTGTGTTGTCAGTATTTTGGTATGTAATTTAAAGACATTTTTAACAAGGAAGCAGAAGAGAAATGGCAGATTGTTTTTATGGATTAAGCTAAAATTAGAAATTTGAATTAAAATTAGAAATGATAGCCTTTGTAGCAGAAAGACGCTTGAATTATCTGGCAAAAGAAATGCTAATTTTGCTGTTTTTAAAGTGGCCTAATTGTCTTCAGTTGCCTTTATGTTCCAAAGGCCTCTCTAGCACTTCCAGGCCATAATGCTCAGGGTATTCAAAATACAACCTTACCACCCTGGTAGGGTTTGTTTTCACCTATTTACCAAATTTTTTAAATCTTTCTAATACAGCGCCTGGAAGCTTGAAGGTTCAGATTAGGTAACATGTTGACAATTTTAGTACAATGTGCTTCCATGTTAGCAAATCTCATCATTTACTTGGTGCAGTTTCTTCTTTGTGAAGCTGTGGAGCTTCTTTATGAGTCACTAAAGCGAAGCAGAGAAACTGAGAATCACTGAGACTACCCCAAAGAAGCTCTGTCAAAGCTGAAGCTTCTGCAACTCACTCCAATTGACTAAAATCTCACTTGAGACCTAAACAGAGAGTTGCCTTTTCAGCTTGTCATGTTGTAATACTTCTGGAATGAATTGTTTTGATTTTTGCTTTTGTTCTAGAACAAATCATTTTTCAGAGCACTTTAAATCAAATGTTCTTGATAGCCAGGAGTGGTTCCCGCTTGCTTCCCCTCCTCCCCGATTTTTCCCTTTGAAAGGACTCTGAAACGCTCAGGTCTTCATCCACAGCAAGGGCAAAATGAAGTGTAATCTGCCTTTTTATCTGGCGGCCTCTGTTCTCCGCACATCTCCAATTCCGTAACTCCTCGCACCCTACTCAAATTGTTCGTCATTTACCTTCCACTTGACATTTAACTGCACGCTTGCTTCACCCGAAACAGCGCCGCGATGGACCGACCTACACAAATTATCATAAACCTGCTTTTCTCTTCTTTTTTTTTAATGTCTTTTTTTCTTTTAACGGATGATTTTTGAGGAAGAATTCTAAGGCCAATCCGGATGGTCCAAATACGGAGGGCTCTGTAAGTACTGGGGAAAGAGGAATATCCCATGGCCTGTCTGAAGGCCATCGGGGAGGATGGTGGCGGGGCCGGCGCGGTGCCCTGGGGCCGGAGGCGTCTCCCTAATTCTCATGGGATAAACCACCGCCTGGGAGGCAGCCTCCCGCCTTGCAGCTGGGAGAAGAAAGGCCAGCAGTGGGACTTGGGAATTACCACCCTTCGTTTCTGCAGCTACAGCGAATGTATCGGGATTAATATAAAGAATTTTAATGCTCTTTCTTTGCTAGGGCGAAATGGCAGCATTCAAGCTAGCCGAGCGCAAAGACATACTTGTTCAGCTTAACATGCTCCATTCAAAAAACCTCTGGTCAAGTGTCTCAGATACTTTGGGAGCAGTCCACGTTTTAAGGATATTGAGTTATTTCATGCTTTTCTCCTCTCCAGCATTACAGGCATTACGTGTTTTACCTTTTGGAGAGCTTTCTGCTGGAACGAGCTGGAAACAAGCTGCAAATCCGAAGCTTTATCGCAGCTGGAAGCGGGTCCGATTCCAGCCGGGGCGGTCGGTGATCGGCGCAACTTCCCGTGTGAGGCCGGGCAGAGGCTGCCTGGTGCAGGGAGCTCCGGGGACACCTGGGACAAACGGAGGGACTTTGAGGACTCTCCTTGGGGATGCTCCCACAAAGGCTTGGCGCTGGCCCGGTGCGTTGCCTGCGGTGAGTGGAGGCTGCCTCCTGCCCGGTTCCTGAAAGGAGCACGGCCAAGCTCAACAACCAAGTTCAAAGCCAGACTGTGAAGCAACTGGCTTCCTTTTATTGTAAACGCGCTGGAAAAGGACAGCAGTTCGGGAGGAAAAATGAGCAAGACGGTGGTGGCTTCCACCAAAAAGAAGTCCTGGGTGGTTGCAGTGCATGGACACGTCCCTGGGGAGTCGTGCTGGGCTTTGCCAGCGCTCTGGGGGCAATAACAGGGGAAGCTTTTCAGAAAGGAGCCTGAAGAAGTTCCCAAAATGAAGCATAATGGGCATTTGGATAGAGTGGAACGGCCAGCCAAGGAAAAGGAAAGTAATTATCCAAAGTTCTTCAAGATTAACTTTGGTTCCTCAGCTCCATTGGATGCACGTGTGTTTTCAGCAAGGAGTGTGTGGTAACACGCAGTGGATGTGGTTCAGGCTGTCATGATGAAGTGGCTGCAGGCCAGAGAACAACAACAAACCTTAATGGGTCCAGTTCAGAGCCCGCTAGTCGGGATGGACTGAGCGAGAGCGGCGCTGAAGGTCCTGCCCTGCTCCACGGGGCTCTAAGGCATCAGAAAACGTGCTCAGGTTGGGATGCAGCACGTGCAAATCTGGGGTAAATCCACCTGAATCTTGGGGATAATGAAAGGGAGGAAGATAAAATCTGTCAGCTTTTTAAAAACAACGTCAAGAGTAAGAAAGATGCACGACCATCGGGAAGGAAAGTGTCCCTGATGTTCACCAGGGAGTTTGGGGCCGAGGGAGATGAATTTATTTGCGAGGTCTATAAATTACTGTCACCTTCTCTCCAGTGCAGCATATATTCTGTGTGTCCAGGAGCTGCGTTTTTGTGCTGACCTCTCAGCTCCAAAAAATCCCATTTCAAGTGTCCGCCTGCATTATGCTCCCCGAGGAGCTGCTGTAAACGGGCTTTCCTCCTTCCATTAGTGTTATTACTGGGAACAAGCCTGTCCTGCCTCTTTGCTGCTGCTTTAATCAAAGCTTTGCTACCAGATAGCCATCAGAAGAGACATCTGCAATTCGATCAGGTATGTGCTCCAGCACACGATGGCTGTGACACGGCCGCTGCGGGAACACGGGCCCTCCGCGCTGTGGGTCACACTGGCTGTGGCAGCCCGATCCACAGGGGAAGCTGCTACGTTTTTCTTCCTTCCTCTGCCTTGGAGCATAAGCCAAGAAGCTCGGTGTCATTCGGGAGCCACCCGATCTGCCCTGTTGCACGTGGGGATCGGTTCCTGCTGAGTTGTGTCTTTCTGCCTTGGGAGGCAGCGTGGAAAAGCGCAACGCCGCTGCGGTGCTGAATTGTTTGCACCTTTCAGCCAAAAACAGACTGGATTGGGGGGAACCTCCTTACCAAAACAGATCGAGCTGTCTGCTGCTTTAAAAAAAATATATACTTTAAATGATGTAAATGCATATTTTTCTTTTGCCAGAGGCTGACCCAGGTGCCTGCTGCCCTCCTCCTGCTTGGCCCTCCTCTAGGGCCACCTTTCTTGCTGTTGGCAACTCACTTCACTGACCAGGGTGGAGGCCAACAGACCTTCTGGGAAGACTTGGCCATGGACAAGCATGGACAAATAGGTATTTTCTTGAGCTGGTGCCCTAGGGGCAAAAGTGCCCTCTAAGTATTGTCAGGCTGGTCTCGGAGTGTGGCACAAGTTTTTTTTTTTAACAGCCTTTGGTAGGAACGTTTTTAACGTGCCCTAACATTCTCGTTTAGGCCATTTCTCGCAGCTGGCTGTGGAGGCTGACAAAACCACAAGTGAAAGCAGGCAGAAGGGAGGCTCGGCGTGTGCAGGGCTCGCGTTCATCAACAAAGCAAAAAGGCTGGCGGAAACCCCAGCCAAAAGGCAGGCGGCACTAAAGGTGGGACGAGGAGGGTGGCAGCTTGCAGGCCCCACACGCTGTCCCGCTCGGGGGGACGGCGCCGCGTCCCCCGCGGTCCTGCAGTGAGACTCCTCCGTGCAGGGCTTTCCCCAAACCGCTGCTCGAGAGCAAGGCAAGGAGCTCGTGGTAATGGGAGCACCCTGGAGACTGGACCAAAGCGTCTGGCCATGCTCTGCAGCCAGGGCGAGATGGCTCCGTCGCTGAAAATTTTGCCGTTTGCAAGCGCTGCAATCCAAGTGTGGCAATAAAGGTACTGCGTCTACCAGGGTGAGGTGAGAATAGGACCAAAATGCAGGTCCTGGAATAAGAGGTGGCACAGGAAAAAGCCCCCTCTGCCCATCCCCAGGGGCTGAAGTGCCCAGGCTGCTGTTGGGTAGCTCTGCTCCCCTGGGCCTTGCAGAGGCGATGGTGGAACAGGGGCACATCCCATTTTTACTCTCCTCTGGATTACTGTTTTTCATGGCTATCGGGGCAGCAGACCTTGGGATAATCTTGGGACGTGCTTTCCATGTTTCCCAGTCCCCACATCTGTGCAAAGCCTCTCCAGGGCCAGCTTCCTGGAAACCCTGGGAAATAAGAGACCTCGCGCAGAGTTTTTGCTGGTGCTGGTGCCGCTTTTTTTGCGTGCTCCAGCACGAAGAGCTGGGCCAGGCCTGGAAAACCGAGGTGGATATTAGCAGAGCACCAAATGGGGAGGATGGAGTCAGTGCAGAGCGGCCTGCTGGGCTGTGGGCACTTGGGCAAGGAGGGAAGCATCAGCCTGTCCAGGAGCAAAAAAAAAAAAAAAACCCTTTTCTCAAGCAAACCCAAGACAGGTATTGCAGTTAATTAGCAAGAATGAGCCATGCATGTGTGCATACCTCAGAGCCCCCAAATAACACACTTCAGAAAGCATGGGAAATTTTGCATATATCCAAAAACAACACCAACTACAACAACAAAAAAGGGGGCGACTAATGTGGGGAGGCTCCTGCCGCTATAATCCAAAGTGCGTCCCTCAGTAGTCAGCAGCATCACTGGAAAACACGCAGCTTCGTAAAACGCCTGGCGTAAAAAGGCCGAGTTGTGGTGCTGGGGCCCTGCCTGCTGCCTTGTCCCTTAACAGGCGTTGCCAAGGTGCTACGAAGAGAAGAAAACAAAGCAAAAGCAGACAACAAAACCACAAAAACACCGCCGCGTTCTCAAAGCCCGGGCTCTCGCTGGAGCACGCGCGCGCCGCGGCAGTCACGTTACCTCCCGCTGCGAACGCGGTCGCGTTCGAGCAGCGGCTGTTACTACTGACTGGGCAGGGTAAATACTGCGATACGGGTGCTGCTATGCTTAAAATGCTGCTGGCTGCTCAGAACTGGGTTAAGCAATTTAGTGCTTTGCTCATCTGCAGAGCCTGAGCCTGTGGCATTGGCAGGGACTGACTCAGGCTGCAGATCCAGTCCCTCCTGACTGACGGTGGCACAAGGGATGGAGGAGACAGTCTTTTTCCTTGGAGTATCTTCTCCCTTTCCAGCAGGCAGCAATTCAGGGACTTCCCAAAGCGGGGGCCAAGTCCATGGATTGGTGCTGCCCGGCACCGAGGAGCGCTGGCTCGGCCACCTCGGCGCCTCCCTGGGCGCCCTTGGCTCCTGGCACCAGGAGCTGGAGCCGCTCCACATTCCCTGCTTGTCCGTGTCCAGTCCATGTCCCTCCAGTTCCTCCCGGTGTCCTCTGCACATCTTGTCTCCTCATATTTGCTGCTTTCTCCTGACCAGTTGATTGCTTAAGTGAAGTAATCCTTAATTCCAGAAATGGATAAGTCGTTGAGTGGTGACATCCCTTATTAGCATTATTTGCTGACACGTGATAATCATTGGAGAGAACATAGTAAAATGGATCACTTTCATTTTTTGTGCAAAGTTTTGCTTTCTCTTTCCCTGATGAAAATCTAATCCTGGCACAGCTGAGATACAAGCTCGGCTAGGGGAAGGTTTAAATGGAAGTATCCCCCCTTTTGACATGTTGCGCATGAACCTCTCCAATGTCCCTTTCCCTTTTCCTTTTTTAAAAGGAGGGAAAAGAAAAACAGCTTTTATTTTTGGTATAAACTTTCACATAACAATGTTTCCATACATGCTCAGCTGTAAAGTTTGCTGAGGCTAGTGCCAACATAAGTCCAGCTGTATATATCAGATACGATCTCTGTTGGGAGGGCACCCAGGATGCACCTTTGGTATTGCTGATTTCTCACAAATTTACCATAAATTTTAGGGAAGAGAGGTCAAAATACAAATCCAGGTGCAATACATGACCAGATTTTTTTTTTTTTTTCAGAAAATCGAAAATCCATTCTGAAGGTCAATGATACTTTTAAAGCTTTGGGGTGCTTTGGCAGTCCTGAAGCTGTGCTGGGATGAAGTTCCCACATTTGCCCTTTGCCTGCACAGCAGCAGCAGATGCCTTCAGTGCTGCAGTGCCCTGACAGGGCAAAATGCATTAAATAAGGGTTTGGGGTTAAATGCAAACACTGAGGCAGTTTTCCCGGTTGACAAGGTGGATCTGATGTGTTGATGTGTTTCTTGGTGTTTAAGAATGTGCGGGATCTTTTATCTTAAGTAAGTGTTATCAATTTCCCTGCTTAGGAACCTTTTTTTTTTTTTACATTTACAGTATTTTGTCCAGTGAGTCATCTCTATGAAAATAACCAAGCTGCAGTAATAATTGCTTTTGAAGAGGGAATCATGCACCTACAGCCTGGGCACGCTATGGCAGCGTGACTGCTCCAGACTGGGTAACTTCCCTGGAAAAAGGGCTCTCGGAGAGACCTGGAAGAAGCCAGCATTGCTCATGCTGTGCATCCGTCAGCATTTTCTCACAGCAGCCTCGGTGGCGGCGAGCGCAGACCCGAGTAATGAGAACTCTCTGACTGCGCCTTTCTGAAATCCCAGGTTGCGTTTTGCAATAAAAGGTCAAGAGAAAGCACCGGCTATTTTGTTCTCCGGAAACCGCTGGTTAAGTCGACGAGACTGGAAAAAAGCAACGCCCGCTTCCAAAAAAAATAACCAGCCCCGATGCCGATCGTATCTCAAGCCCTGTCTGTGTATCTCAAGTCTTTGCAGGATTAAATCGGGAGCGTATCAAATGAGAGAGAACAATTCTTTGAAGAAACAGAAGTTAAACTTTTTTTTCCTGTCCCTCATCCTTGATAAAACTGCTCTTTACTGTGAGACTGCCACGAGGTTTAGCTTATCTTGAACGTCCTGGAAATGTTCTGGCCGTGGGGTAAGGGGGAGGTCTCTAGGTCCACAGAATGATGGAGCGAAGCACCGCAGCCCTGCAATTACATATAGGCACTTCCCATGGGCCCTGTGAGCCTCCAGCGGCTCCCGAGGCCCAGGGTGACACCGTGGGCCGGGTCTAGCTGGAGCCAGCCCTTTCCTTCAGCCCTGCAAAGAGCTCTGCTGCTCCCCCGGGTGCACCCAGGCCAGGCTCAAACAGCGGCTTTCCCGGAGTGGATAAACACAGGGGCTCAGAATAACGTATCGGTCCTTCTGGGATTGTCTTGGGACTTGGGAAGGGCTTGGATTTCTGCTGGAAATGCGTGTCATGAGCAGACGCAGCAAAGGGTGCATTCGGGAGCTGGAATATCAAGTGCATCATGCACGTCTGCGTGGTAACTCCGAGGTCCTGTGAACGGAGGGCATTTACACTGCCTCCCTCTCCAGAAAACGTTGACTGGACGGTAACTGCGAGGTGCAGCACAGCGAGTACAGGGATGCTGTTCACACGCTGGCCTTAAAGATCCCAGCTATTAAAAGACCAGAGATGCACGCAAAGCTTGTAAGGTCATTAGAGCCCCAGCACGGGGACAGATTCAAACTCCTCCTGACAGCTTCAAGCAGGCACAGGTACCGAGTCACAGAAGGGCTGAGGGTGGAAGGGACCTCTGGAGACCATCTCGTCCAACCCTAGCGTTGGATGTAGTCACCTAAAGCACGTGCCACAGGGTCCCATGCAGGTGGGTTTGGAATATCTCCATAGAAGAAGACTCCACCACCTCCCTGGCAACCGGCTCCAGTGCTCTGTCACCCTCACAGCCGTGTTTCCTTCAACCTCAGCTGGTCCAAGCTCGTGTTTTGAGATGATCCTAACCCTACAGTTCCAACCCTAGAGCAGGGCCATGTCCAGCCAGGTTGTGAAGGCCGCCAAGGATGGAGATCCCCCAATCCTGTGGTCAACCTGTGCCAGTGACTGTGAGGATTTCCTTTTTTTCCTGGAGATCCAGTCAGACTTTTCTTTGTTATGCAGGGAGAAATATAACAGGAACATTTTTGATTCACAAACTGTTTGTTTGAAGAAGATCTGGAATTTCACAATGATATTCTGAATGCTATATGTAATGTAGGGTTGTTTGGTTTGGTTTTGTAACGTTACTCCGACATGTCGTGAAATTGTCTCGGGGCACAACAACATCTTATCCTTGCTCGCTCGCAGCGCTGCCTGTTTGCTGTAGGGAAACAGCTTGGCGCTTGATCAAAGTGACTCCTGCCTGTCTTGTAAAAAGGAGAAAAAAAAATAATAATGTCAAAGTCCCATTACAACGCAGGCAGGAGCCACTTTGATCTAGAAAGGAAAATATGTTAGTGTTTACTAAGTGGCAGATGGTTCTAATAGTTTTGAAATGAAACAGAATAAGAAAATATTAAGATACTCTTATATAATATGTTGTAGCAACGACATGCCATGAAATGCTATGAAAAAAAGAAAAAAACAATGTGTGAAGCAAAAGCGTAGTGAGACAGAAGGAGAATTTCTGGAGGGCGCCTTTCCTGGAAGCACTGTGCTGTTTTTGGGAATCCTCAAAGCCCAATCCCTCCGGATGGGCTGGGGTGGCCGTTCCCGGTGGATCCGGGGATTAGCTGCTCACCCGGGAAGGGCCCCGGCGTAGGCAGAAATCCAATAAGCAGGTTCCTGTGCAGGATGTCTGCGAGGGGGCTTAGGGGAGCGCGATTCCGGGCAGGCGGCCGCCTTTGGGAACGCTGCGTAGTTTTAGCAAACACCTCTCTTGAAGCAGAAATGAGATCGAGAAGCGCCGCCCGGCCTGGTGTTTATGAGCATAACCTGAGGTCGTCGACTGCGGCACCTCAGCGTCTATTCCAAGCCAATGAACTGAAGCCGTGTCTGGCCCAAACCACCAGGATCCGTCTGTTTGGGAAGCAGGAGCTGAAGTTACACAGTTGTGCGTAAGCATTTATTTGCACAAATAATAGAAAATTCAAAGTTCCAGCTTCAAACAATTTCTGTGCACTCACATAGCACTCGCGTAAATACACTGCAGAGCAGCTTTGGGCCAGCTAAGCAAGGCAGTTAAATGCATTACTAAGCTGATGGAAAATCAAAAGTGTCCTTTTCTGTGGTGGCAGCTGAAGGTAGATGCAGGCACAGCCCAACAGGTGGGTTGGTTTGCAGGTGGCTTGACACTCGTGTCCCCATGGCAAGCACCGAAGGAGAGCACAGCTGCCTGGTGACAGTCCCCAGCCTGAGTCCCCAAATGTCAGGAAATGGCCCAAAAGACACACGGCAGTAGGAGGGCGCGCAAAAGGTTACAATAGGAGGAAGCAATTGGGAAAGGGAGATTTCAGGCCCCGCATCAACAAAAAGCTTTAAGTGAAGAAAGCTGAAGAGGAGAGACAAGAGAAGAGAGAAGAGAGAAGAAAAGAAAAAGCAACAATAATAACAAAAAGGAGATTTGAATAGATCCAAACCTGCTGAGAGGGATGAAGCTGGAGAAAAACACCACAGGAACAAAACTGTTGCAGCTACTTGCCCCAGACAGGGCAAGGTGAATGTGTCACAGGGAATAAAGCAGAGGAAGGGAGTGCAAAGAGGGACGGGACGAGCCAAGGTGAGGAAGGAGCATCCGTGGGGCTGGGGAGCTGAGCTCACCTCGCAGAAGATATGCTGCTTGCCCAAACCAGACTTTGGGCATCCTTGGAGGCAAAGAGTGGAGAAGCCAATGCAGAGATTAATGATGAATCCGCAGCTGGACTCGATGATCTTGAAGCTCTTTCCCAACCATAACGATTCTATGATTCTATGAAGCCTGGAAGAGGGAAACAAAGAGGTGTCCCCTCAGCCTGGCCAAGGAAACCACAACACATGGGCACTGGCCCAGAAGGCAACCCTGAGGGAAGCAGAGAGAGGACAAGCTGCTTGTGTTGCTCTTGCAGCTCCCAAACGTGCCAAAAATTAACCCCCGTAACCATCATCGGGAATGATACTTCTCACCTCGTCATCTGGAATGACAAAACCTGTTATTGCCTCTTCGTGTGACAAGTGGATTGACAAAAACGTTGAGAGAAGTCTTTGGATTCTCTGATGATCTCCAGTTCATATATACCTGCTTCTCTCTCCCAGGACTGCCCAGGTCCTCTGCTAGACCAGGACGCCTTTAGCAATGGAGATATTGCGCATCCAGCGCATTGCACTTTCCCTCCTGGGCATTTGCAAACCTTCATTTAACCCTGGGTTAAACTCCATGTGCTCATGGGATCTGCCAGTTTGAGCCAGAGATATTTAGCTACAGCCAACCTGGTCACCCAACTTCTTTGATGGATAGAGGAAAGGAAGACCCACGTCCCTCCAGATCTGATTTACATGAGGTGTCTCCTATGGCATGGGTGCATGGGCTGCGCCTGGCAATCTGGCAGGGTCATCCTACCTAGGGACACCCCTGGTGGGCTCACCCCATCACTAGAAGGTGACACAAGGAGCTGAAAGCCACGTTCAGGCTCCCGTGTCCTCTGCAAGCAGCTGCCACCGTCCCTCGGGGCTGTGCAGAGCCTGCCCCGGCTCCCAGGAGCAGCCCTGGGAAGTATTTTGGCTGCGTGGTGGTTTTCATAGTGCCTGATCCCGCCAGCCTCCGTGTTTTGGGGGCGTGGGACCTTTAACATTGTAAGGTACATTGTAAAATGTATGGATTATTCCTCTTAACATGGTGCACTGCGGTATTTTGACTATAGTGACATATATTGCAGAGATACAGGCAACTTGCTGTAAAAAAAATGTACTGAAGAACAAGGGGAAGAGTGACAGCGCACCATTATTTACCAGGTCTATCAGATCTCACATTACCTAGGAGATAAGTAGCTATTGAGACAATTCACATTCAGACACAATGTGTCAAGAACCTCCATTTGGGAAGGTTACTAGTCACAGAAATCCTATTTTTGGTGCAGGCTGCATAAAGGCAGTGCTGTGAATACTGTAGTCACTCTCGGGAAGAATAGACGAGGATCGTGGAGCCAGGAAACCGTATGTCTGCCAAACCCCTGGGGATAGCAGGGAAGCAGTAAACAGCAAGACAAATATGAGGTTAAATGCCATAGCACTGCAGAGAAGAACTGAAAGAAAAGACATGATTGCTGGTTCCAGATACGAAATATGAGAGGTTTAGGAAGTTAATGAAATTACAGAGTTGGACTCAAAAAACAATTTGTGTTCCTGGCCTTTCTTGGTAGTTAAGGAAGACATAAAACGAGTAGCATGAGTATGTAGAGCATTGACATGGGTGTTTGCATGCAACTTCTGGGGTCAGTAAGGGACCTCCATGAGCACATGGAGTAAGCAGGGGGAGAGAAGACAGGGAAGAGCTTGTGGGGACAGGATGCAAAAACTTCACCATTGCCTTCTATGTAACAGCAGAAACAAAGGGAATTATTGCACTTTCAGAACGTGGTAGAGAAGGAGCAGTAGCCTGAAGCTAAAGCAGAAGTCAGGTTAGGTTGTGAGGTAACTCTCTCAGCAACCCAGGGAGTCAACACATACATAAACAGAGACCAGTCCTGCAAAATGCCATCAACCAGTGCCATCCGAGCAGGCTTTGCTGGTGCTTGACCATCTGCAGGGTCCCCTTGTCCCTGGATGCAGCCTCCGGGAGCCCTTGCCAAGGGCCGCGCGTTGCCCTTGTCATCCTGGCTTGAGCAGGAGTTGATGCCACGTGGCATCAACTTAGAGCAGGGCAGGAGCCCTCCCTGCTTCATGACCCAGGACCTGCTCCTAGGGTCCCTCTGGTCATGACCACCTTGCAATTTCTAGCAGTTGGGGCCCCAGGTGAAGCTGTCTGGGATCACATGGAGCTCGGCACGCGATTCGGAAATGGTCTCTGCAAGCAGGAAGCCTTCATTTGTCTAAACGTAGCCCCTGTGGCTATTTTATTCAAGAAGAAAGTCTGATTTTCTGCAAGCCAGAACTAAACCGAAGTAATTACCAATGCTGTGTTTTCAAGATGGGGCTCGAGATAAACGGAGTTAATTCTGTTTCTGAGGCAAAATTCCCATGCAGTTTGCTGACAGCCGGGCGCAGAGGAAGAGTGCTGCTCTGTTCATTTCTCCTAATGTTTCTACACAGAAATCAATCCATTGATCAAGGCACGCATTCACCACCAGGACAATCGTGTTATCTCCCAAACGCAGCTGTGTTTTGGGGGAAATTTCAGCTGTGTGAGACTCATTTGTTTTCAGTCCCGACATCCTCCAGTTCCCGCCACCTTGGCCTCTCCTTCTGAAGCCTTTTGGTGCTGGATGTGCTCCGAGGAAGGGCAGGTTTGGCTGCTATTTGTTCCTCCCGGGCCACGTCCATGCATCTGATTTGTCAGGCGTTATCTCCGGTGGGATAATAAACACAGTGGGAAGGAGCCCAGAAGGGACCACTTGGTCTCTCTGCCTGAGGGTGCTCAAAGCATCTTGACCTCTTGGGCATCCTGGGAAGGTAGCGCAGTTTCCAAGAACCTTAAAAGTTGTTCAAAAGGAGTATTGTCAAAAATCACAGTGGAGCCAGTCTGGTCTTTGCTGAGCCTGTGCCGATAGTTTGTGTGGAGAAAGCTGCGGGAGCTGATTTTCGTGGCATGGCTATCTCAACATGAAGACGTGTTGGGAGGTATCCAGCATGGCCTCTGAAGCATGCAGAAACCGAGTGCCTTCAAAACACCCTTTTGAAGGGCTGGCAAGGTCCGAAAGGCCTCCAGGTAGCAACAGGCCAGCAAACACGAGTTTCCCCTAAGCAGCAAACCCGCGTTTCAGTGGAAACCACAGCAGGGTCTCGCCTGTCGTGCACCTCCCAGCTCAGCCCCGGCCGAAACGCCAGCCCACAGATGGGAACCTCCCCTGTGGCCTCCAACATGGGTGGGAGAGCGGAAAAAAAGGAGATTTCGGTTGTTAGCAGCTTGCTTGTTTGCCCAACTGGTTCATTAAAAAACAGACGCGGAAAGACAAGATAAAGAACTTTGCGGTTTCAACTTTCAACCTCAAACAGTCCTCAAAAAGCTCAGCAAACGGCTTGCTGCGCGGGCACGTCGCTGCAAGGCAAGGATAAGGAGCCCAACTGAACAGACACCAGCACGGTGGTAGGAAAGTAGTATTTAGTTACAGAGGTGCTGTAATTATAACAGAGGATGCTCTGAGACACAAAAGCGTCAGTAGTTAAATAGCATTTCCCTCCCATGAGGTATTTTCCCTTTTTCCTCTTGAGATGCTTCAGTAGATATTGGTGCAGGCACCTCCTTCTGACTCCAGCAACTGGCTGAATCACTAACACTCCCCTCCCCAAAATCCCATTAAAATATATTTTTGTTTTCCAGCACATGCTAGAAATATCCTTACGTGAAATTTGCTGGGTATGCTGCAACTTCTACTCAGTTTCTCCTAAGTGAGTACCATGAAGCACCATAACATATCACTCTGAAGCTGAGGAATAACAGAGAAAGGAGAAGTTCATAAATTTATGGCCATTTCGGAGTTTCATTCTGATGTGTGTCGCTGGCACGGCACTCACAAAACAGGTTGAATATTGAAAAAAAACGAAAAAGAGAGATTAAGTACAACTGTGTTAACTACAGCATTTACAGCTTCACAGGAAAAACAGATGCTCTCTAAATGCAGATGCTGGCAGGACTGCAATAACAGCTTATGTATCATACTGATAATTACTCATTAGACTTATTTAATGACTAGAGCTTAGTCATAAACTGCAGCAGAATTAACGTGATATAACAGGTGAACTTCTTTCCCCAGTGTCTGTGGAGAAATTGAATTTATAGTTTAACTACCTTTTTTTCAAAATATACGTATATATATATATTATATATATATATATATATATGCATATATATAAAAGGAGTCTCTAGTTCTGCAGGGGGGGAAAAAAAGCAACATACGAAGCTTGCCCTGCTGGTCCCAGCCTCTGACCTGCTCTCTCCACCTCCACCATGGACAGTCTCCTCCAGCCAGGGATAGGATCCTGGTGCCGAAATGGCAGGAGGGGGTGACTTCCACTAGTGAGGCATTACCAAGCTTAAAATACTATTTTGGAAAGGCAAAAATCCTTCCAACCCCTGACCAGCCAAGTCAATGGGAGACTTCTGCTGACCTCAAGTGTGAAATCATGGGCTCTGTGGGCTTGCAAGCAGAAAGCAAGGACATCAGAAGCTGTTTACACCACTAGAGATAACTTCTGCTCTTAGTCATGGGCACCTCAGCCCCAAATGCTGCTTCACACATCACCGAGCGGCAGGAGCAAAAGAGGAAAAGAGATTCACTTGATTTAGAGTAAACACGAAGAAGACTACGCCTCACTTTTTGCTATCAGAACATGCTACTTTGGAATGTATTTCTGGGAGAGAACAGCAAATCTACCCGTTTTGTTAAGAACTGGGAAGCGGCAAGGATTGCAATGCATTTTCTTTTTTTGGATTGTCTTCAGAGACGTGAATGTGATTTGCTTCTGATAAAACTAGAGTGAGGCCAAACCTAGGTTGTGACCAAGAGTCCCACTGTCTGGGCAAAGCGGCTGATCCCAAATCGGGACAGGGAGAGCTGCAGGAAACTGTGTGAGTTCCAGGAGCCAGCAGGGCAATGAGAAAACTACAGGGATGGGTTTCACTGCTCCCCCTTAGAAAAACACATCGTTAACATGGTGGTGGAGCTGACAGCTTGTGGGAGAGAAGGGGATAAATCCACACCTCCACCTAGCTCCTTTGGTTGTTGAATTTAGACCCAGCTGTAAACAATTCTTAAATAAAGGCAGACTAGGCTTAAATACTTTTTTTTTAAGAAAAAAGTCCTTCATAAGCCAGCTTTTTAGAGCCTTTGACTGTTCAGACTTGGGTATCTATCTCAGACGGTGGTGGCCAGTCTCGGCTCATGCCAGCAGGGAGATGCTGCAGCCCCAGGTCCCCTTCCCACAGAGATTTCTGCCCTCTCCGGCAGCAAGCGATTGCTCCAGCAGGTTGGTTTCAGTGGAGCCATCGGCCAGCGAAACCTCAGCTTTTCCTGCTGGGTGCCACGCGCGACACGGTCCCCAGCCACTGCTTCCCACCATGCGCTGAATCTCCTGGGCATGGAAAAACGCTCAGCTGAAGATTTTTGCTCAAGTAGCCCCTTAGAGGCAATACCCAATACACCTAATCACTTCTCCTTGTAAGCGCCTCAGCTTCTCCCACAGTTTAAATAAGCAACAGGAGAGTGAAATATATGCATATCCGTACACACACTTTTTTTCCCCCCAGGTGTGGGGCCTGACAATTCCTCTGCAAGTTTCCTGTAAGCAGATGCACTTTTTGCTGTGAGCAAATAATATTTTCCTCCTTTCCAAAAAAAACAGGGCTAAGGAAAATCAAACAAAAATAAAAACAAACAGAGCAACATCTGCTCTGGCCCCACTGGGCTGAGACACCGCAGCCTGAGTTCCCATTCCCCCAGGCTCACGTTAAGCCTCTAGCACTCGTGACAACCCCATTGAAAAATATAGGTTATAGGAGGAAATATATATAATACATATATAAAGCATGTATAAAATTTAATTTTATACCTACTTTTTTCATATATTATATACCTTTGGCTGGGGCAGTGGGTGAAGCTGATGGCTCTCCATCTCTCTCAGTCCTCAGCTACCTGAGCTTTCAGGATATAATGCATCCCCAGGAGTTATTCCAAGCTGTAGCAAGGAAAACACATGGCAAACTGTAGTAGCCCTGCAACAAAACCTGTGTCATGAAAGTAAGAATATAAAGTACCTTCATGAATAATGCATTACCCGTGTGACAAACGACAGTGTGTGTGAAATGGCATAGCTGCATGGCCAAGTGACTCCTGCTGTGACAATACATATGTAATTACTAAGAATGCGAAAGTCATAAGCCTATTGATAAGTGCTCTTTAAATCAATTTTCACTTGAAAAAAAAACAAATAAACAAATAGACATGCCCAAAGGTTGGGATTATTGTGTTTGCATTCAGTGTCAGCATTTTACATCCCATCTTTTAGGGCTGGTAATGATTTCAGTCGAGGATTCATACCATGCTGGCTTTGTAGGCTTTAGTTCCTTATTATTTGACTATCTATCTCCCCAATTTATTGGTCACAGAGAGAGGAAGGCTGTGTCTGCGATGACATGTGGCCTGTGGGCATGGCCATGCGGGTTGCACCATGGTCCCTCCAGCCCAGTCTCTGTCTCCAGCTGTGGCTGAGATGTTTTGGGAGGAACGAGGACAGGGCTAACACCTGTGATACTTCCTCCACTAGTCTCTGAGAGGTTTTGGCTTAGTTTCCTGAGCCTGCTGTGGTTTATTTCACATAGAAACCCACGATGGGTCTCTCTTCCAGCTGCTTGCCCAACTTCCCCTTTGACCCATGGCATCTGCCTGCTCCTGCACTGCCCTCAGTGAGGACTTCCCCAGGTGCTACCTGTTGTCTGCAGCACTGCCACCTTCTCTGTGTTTTGAACCTGGCTCCAATAACCCTTTTTGATAACCTCTGATTCTTGAACTGGCAGAGACAAGGAAAGCTCAGTCCTTCTCCGCTATCTGCACGCTCGTGCATCTTCATAGACCATAGCAACCCCAACATCTCTTTTCCAATTACCAGCCTACTCACCCATTCTTCACCCAGATCTGTATTTTTCCTTTTTTTTTTTTTTTTTTCTATTACCCTTTTCCAAATCTGGTATATTCTTTTGGGGAGAAGCAGACTAACTTTGTACAGTGTTCAGGAGCTGGAAATGCATTTATATTGTTATTTTTTCTTAGTTTCTCTGTTTCTTTCCTAGTAATGGCTAGCATTTGACTTGCTTCCTGACTGCTGCTGAGTACCGAGCTCATGCTTTGATGGATGCTAGTCACGGGATCTGCCTCTTGAGTGCCCGCGGTCAGCACAGAGCTCATATGAGTCTAGCACTCTTTTATCCGCCATGAAACAAATGATTTTTTTTTTGCACTTATTTGTGGTGGACTTGATCTGCACTTTCTCTCACCACTCACTCTTCTCCAGTTCTTTACAGCATGTCCTTGTCCTTGGATTTTTTGTTACACCTAGCAAACTTTGTCATCTTACCAAGCCACCCCTTTCCTAGTCCATCTATGAACACAGCAGGCAGGTTGCTTTGTAAACATCTGCAGAGGGTCGTTGCTATCATGCCTTTATTGTGTGAATTGACTCTACTCCTAACCTCTGTTTCCTGTGTTTTAGCCAGTTACCTACACATAGCAGGACTTCCTTATGCTTGCATGGTTGGGTCTCCTGAAGAGCGTGATGTGCAGCACCACCCCTGTGCTATGGAGCTGGCTTGCTCCCAGACATGGATGCACCAGTCCAAGCTCACGAGCCCTGGGACAGCTGTACACGTCCCCTTAGCTTCAGAGTCATCTGTCTTCCCTCAGGAGCCTGTGAGCAGAAGTTCTTGCTCCACAGAAGTCAATGAGTGCATGATATGTACACAGAGCACACACACATGCGGGGCCTGTAGGATTTCTGAGCAAGCCTAGGTGGTTTTGCAGCTCGGACTGGGGACAGAGTGCATACTTTTAGTACTACTTTTGTGTTTTTTAGCATGGTGCTGAAGCAAGTTCAGGCCCGTTATTGAATCTGTTTTTGTCGTGATCAGTTCCTCCTGGTTGCCATTAAATACTCAAGGCATATAACCAGCAGCTGCATCAAGTTGCCTCTTGCTAACAACACACATGAAGTTTGTGCAGTACCTATCATAGCATTGGGGTAACACGTCTTGGATGGGCATGACTCATTTCTCTCCACTCAACTCTGGGTGACAAAAATAATATGAATGGCAACAATTCTCTTATTGTTTTATTTAACGATCATTTTCTTCTCCCTCCTCTCTGAGGGACATTTTGGCAGATCGCAAACATCGCCCTGTTCAAATTCACTGAGTGTTACCGCAGGCATTTCTTTCATGTGACAGCTTGAAAAAAGGATGTGAAAGCTTTCCTTCATGTCTTCCTGGCCTTTCCTCCATCATATGACCCTTGTGAACGCTCTCCAGCAAACAGTTTGCCTTTCTTGCACGGTAAGATCTGGAAATAATTGCCTGCTGCAGCACTTATTTCCACCAGTGAATAAGCTTGTGTAATCACACTGTGGTCTTTGCTCAACAGTTCATTTTCTTAACTCAAAAATCTGCTTTTATTTTTTTGCACCACTGCGCATATTCTGCTTATCCCCAGGATTCACTGTTGCCAATAAAGTAGGAAAATAAGGGAAAATCACCACTTAAATACTTGCAAACCAGTGCCACGTGTGGGGAAAAAAAATCCCAAACCAATGAAAAAGTCCTAGCATTCTTCAAAGAATGAGCATTTGACGTGTCCTAGGCAAAGTATCTGGTTTGTTTGACAGACCATATAGAATCTGAAAGGTCCTGACAACCTGAGCCTCCCTTTTGACCCATCAAATCACCAACCATGATCCAAGACTGGCTTAGATCAGCGGTCCGTCTCTTATGGTTCTTTCTGCTTATTTGATTGTGTTTGGTGTAGTAAGCTTTCTGAACAGTGAATATCTTCATTTTGTGCCTCTGTATAGCTCCAAGGAGATTACTGATAAATAACAATGATACACAGACACACACAGAATAGAGGCATCAGCCAAAGCAGAGAATAATTACTGCTTTGGTGGAGCTTATTAATTTAAATTAAGCAGATCTGCTGGGGGGATCTATTGCCCCATTTTGGTTTCTTGGCAAACAAAAGCCAGTGTGCATTTTCTAAAATGTGCACACTGAGCATATATATTTTGTGTCATGGGGCAAGTGCCATGGGTAGTCTGGTATTCGCATACGTTTGGAGCAGCACTTTTCTCACTGACCTTGTGAGGAGCGTCTCCAGTGCCAGCTACCGGAGATGGATGCTTGGCTGCACTTCCAGTTTTTCCAAGATTTTAATATCGAAGAAGTTATTCCAATAGAAAAATCTGGGAAGCTTTGGTCAGATCCATCTATACATTATAGCAACTTTTGGCTACTCTATTTACGCAAAGCAGCAGTAAAAAACAGACTATAGAGCTGGTTGTTTAACAAATGTGAATCTGGTTTACACCTTGGGATTGAGCTAAAGCAGCAGAACAACAAACCTAGCAGGCTTAGAGAGAAATGGGGAATCCTGGTTACACTGACGTCTATGAGACCTTTTCCTACGATTTCTCCCCCAGGATCCATGTCTGAGATCCACCACCAAGCCACAACCTATGGACTCATCTGTGCATGCGCGAGAGTTGCAGCTGCTCGCAGCTGAAGCTCATCAAGTTGGCAGATTCTGCTCTCTGTTAGCTGGCATTAATGGGAAGTCAGGAAAGATATTCTCAGTACATACTGCTTTAATTACAATTAATCGGATGCTCAGTGGCTGGGAAGTGGCAGAGGGGGACATGTTAGGGAATTCCTTGCTGCTGAACTGTGGTGAAATGCATGCAGCAGTTGCATTCCCAGTTTCCTGGCTGAGCTAATGAGAGGTAGATGACAAGGGCTGGGTCACTTCAGTGCAAATATGGGATAATCAGTGCAGGATGGAATTGCACTCCCGGGCAAACCAGTCCCTAGCGCTCCAGTGTCTCAGCTTGAATCTTCTCCCATTCTGAGTTAATAATAAACACAACCCAGCTAAGTGATATACGTGACACGTTTATTACCATGTCCTTTGGAAGCAATTTCCTTTCTGCTCTGTTTTCTCACAGGGAGTGTAATTACCAAGCTAAGGAGAACAGGGAAAAAAAAGTTTCCAGATTCCAGATTCAATCAGATTCACTCCTTCCCAGATGAAATGACAAAATTAATGAACCAATGTATTCTCTTCAGAGATGTGAGGAGAAACACCTTAGGGTTAACAGCTGTGCTTCAGGGAGATGCTGAGAGATAGTAGCTAGTCTTCAACTGAAGGGACATGATACAATCAATTCCACATATAGGCACAGTTTAGCAACTTGAAGGAGATGTTTAAACGATTACACCCAAACTACTGGTTTGTGCCTGCACGGAAGACAGGCATCATGAGACACCCTGCTGTGCTTTACAAAGCAAACCAAGCCACCACCATTTTAACAGAGTACCCAGTTTCATACATTAAAAAAAAAAAAAAAAAGAAATCCAAGCAAAATTCTAGTGCTAGTGAGGCAGTTGGCCATAAATGTGAGCAGAAGTAGGGTTCTCCCAGAATGTTGCTTTGCCTTGGACGATGCAGGGGGGGGTGCTGCACATTTTGTGTCACCTTCCTGTTCTGCTCTTCTCTATTCCGATGGCTGCATGCCCATCACTGGGGAATCTGGTCAGCTGTGGAGCAGAAAACAACCCCTCTGCAAACTGCTGCAAACTGCTTGACAGACAATGCTATAAATCACCTTCATAGCTACGAAAGCCAGAAAGCTGAGAGAAGAGTGAGCAAACGAGTGCAGGCTGAGGAGAAGCACGGCAAAAAAGGCTGCTGGAAGTCTTTGCGCCAACGTGCCCAGTGACAAATAGTTTCCATGCATGCTTGCAGTTTCTTGGAAAGGAAGGACGCAGCCCTAGGCATGACGGCTACAATGGGCTCTGTGTAAGATGCTGCTGACAAGCGTTTGTCAACTTGCAGGGAGTGCTGGGCACCACTGGGCAGTTTCCCATGGCTGCTGCATCACGCTGGGACCTGGCCTGCTGTCTGCCTCTGCCTTTGGAGGCAATCTCAGGTGAGTTTCAATCTCTAGGTCTCCCAAATGGTTTGGCTTCTGCCATCCTTGGAGGGCCTGGCCTCTCTACAGCAAGAGTCTCTGTGTGGTGGGACCCCGGATTAAGCAGACCCCTGGAAAGTGCTCTCCAACCTCTGTTGGTCCAAGTTTTGCAAATTTTAAGGACGGACTGCAAAACTTGCAGTTATATGTTCATGAGGCTGCCTGCTCCATGCCAGCTTTCCTGAGGGGACAATTTAGTGTTCGAAAAGCATGGAGAAAGAGATGGCAGCAAGGCAACACGGATGGAGAGGTGATACGTGAACATCCATTTGACTTGACAATGCCCCAGTCAATCCCTTTTCAAGCCTTTCAAAGGACACCACAAATACCTCAAGTGCAAGCTCGTTTTTGTGGGCCAGTGGCTCTGAGCTGCCCCATGAGGGAGGCCCCCAAGGCCTCCCCACCAGTGCCCCACTCTGCTCCAACAGCCCTGGCCCAAAACCTCTTACGGAAATTCCTCCCAGGGCAAGAGGTCTGAGAATATAACGTGACAGTCCAACTTTCTTGAATGAGAACGTTTACTACGGCGAAGGGGAGAGCTTGGGCATCCTTTGGTTGCGATACTGGGACATCCCCCTGCTGTGGATCAAACATAAAGAAGTAATTAGGTTTAATCCTCCTGTGGCAGAAAAGAGGGGTTGTTTCCAGCTGCTGTAAATCTGGGGCTCCGCTGGGGTTGGTGGGAGAAGCTTGGCCGGTGTCAGTGCAGGCGCTGGCCTCGTGCCTCGCATTGTGCTGCGGCACAAGCGTCGCGGAGCGCCTCGAAACGGGGTGGACGACTGACAAAACCGAGTTCTGCATTGTCCTCAGCACACGCAGGCCGTGAGGAACAGCACAGCCACCACGTCTTGCTGGGGCTCTGGCCCACACTATTTTCACATTCACCAGGGTGCACAAAAATCAATATTAATATGGGCAACATGGTGAAAAGTATTTTTCCCGGCATTATTTGTTAATTTAGCCTTGTAGTTAACAATTCACTTTATTTAGCCTTATAGCTTTTATTTTAGTCCATGCACAGCACTTTCAACTACTGTGCAAGCTGAGATGCTCTCTAAACAATATTCCTGGGAACTGAATAACTGGCACCCAGTTTGCTGCCTGTGCTGCCTCCAAGACCGGTCGGAGACAGATGCTACAGTGGAAAACTGTCGTCAGGTCTTCACCTCGCTGCATTTCTTCCACCTCTCCTTCTTACTGCCAGTCTCTCTGAGCTAATGGTTCCTTACGAATTATGATAACCTTAGTCATTCAGCAAATCAAAGGCCACCCCTTCACTTTTATAACTTGTGCGACATCGATCAAGTGTAAGACCTAATGTGGAGCTTGTTTCTGAAACAGCTTTTCAGGACTATGCACAGGGCTAAGGTCCTGCCCCTCTAATGATCTTCCCTAAATCGGTCGACATGGTTTTTTCTGCAATCATTTTCTACTTATGGTTTAGATTCTCTCTCAAAAAACACTATTGCAGTTTGCAGGTTCTGTCTCAAACTCACTTGATGTTGCTCGGGATGCTGAAGGGTATTATTGCCTTAAAATGCAGTAATAGCTGATTTGATGTTTAATCATATCATATTTCTGATTTGTAACAGAAGCAACTTTGCTGTCCAGAATGAAAACTGGAGCCAAGAAAAGCAACCGAAGTGTTCTTCCTTGGAGGTGCAGCAGCATTTATGTGTGCAGCTACCTATCTTTTCTCAGATTAAAATTAATTACCAAATAAAGTAAACTGTTCTTGCTTGCACTGTTACAGTGACAGCAATATTGGAGCACTATATTATGGTGCAAGTTTATTGTACTTACAGAGATGTATTGTTGAGTGAAAACTGACAGCTTCATCAGATGAACTTTCCTCCCAAATTTACACAAGGCTTGCAGATTGGGCTACAGAAGAATAAGTTTTCACTATATTTTCTGTTTGACTATATATTCTGTTTGCTCTATATTCTGTAAAGGTGGCGTAGCCAAACTGAAGGTGTGACACGTTGTCTTAGAGCCTGTGAGTGCATCCAGCCTCCAAGGGGCCAGGGCTGCAAGTCCATCTCCACGGCATGCTCGGGGCGGCTCGCAGTGTTTCGCCTAGCACGGAAGGAGCCTTGCTGGGCTGCCTGGATGCAAATCTCACTAGACGCATTTTGGATCTGCCTTAGGGTTGTCAAGTGCCTGCAGATCCCTATTTGATTTGTCTTCTTCCAAGCTGGAGAAGACTTTCTGCTATGCTGAGGGCTCTCCAGCAGCTGTGTCTGTGATGGCGAGGGGCAAATCATCCATCCAGCCCTGTAAAATACTTTGCTGTTACAGGTGGACAACACTTTCTAAATGTGTCTAAGTGCTCTCACGCTGATGTGCTTGGCTTCCCTCCTGTCTTCCTTTAAATCCCCCTTGAACACTCACTTCTTCCAAGAGGCCTATAAATGCTAACCTGTGTCAAGATAATGTCATTATCACCACCATCTATGAAGTAACTCATCAAGTGCTGAAATAAATCACTTTCTCTGGGGATTGCTGCCTAAAAGCCAAATGTAATCAGTAAAGCTTGGGTTTGACAGGACTGTCACAGATAGAATTCATTTACTAATGAGTTGCAGCCTGAAGTCCACATCGGTAATGCGTGTGTGGTTTTAATGACACTTCACAGAGGCCTTCTCCTTAGTATTTGTTGCTGGTTAGATATGCTGTTTGTCAGATACGTTTTCCTGCTTCATGGGAAAGTTTTTTTCTGCTGCTTCCCCCAGCTGAGCAATTGGGCTCTGAATATTCTGCTGATTTCTAAAGTCATTTCGAATCTTTCACAATAATGTACCTTTTCTGCCTGACTGGCCTAACTTTGGCCCATCCATGAAGGGATGGTTCCTTTTGCAGCGCTTTTTATAAAATAGTTTCTCTCGACAACTGCCGAGAGAAAAATCAAGGTGCTACCCATTTACTGTGCTATCAGGAGAAAACTTGGATCATCGATAAGGATGGTAGCTAAGCAACCAAGCGCAGCCTACAACCATAATAACAGCACTTTGGGAGTAAATCACTTAGGCTGGTACATGCAAAGACCCACTCTCCAATTAATGGTGAATTCATACCAGCTCCTTTGTCTGGCAGACACACATTAGCAGCACTGAAGTGAGTCTGAAACATCATTTCAAGCAATAGAACAAAACACAGATACATTCAGATCTCCAATCGTTTTGAAGAAAGTGCCCTGAAGAATGTAATAGAAAATAACAAATGTTGCCTTCATCTAGTCTATGGAATATTGCCCGGAGTTGCGTCTCTTACTCTGAAAGCTACAGAAATGATATTCATTGCTGTAGGGTTTTGAGTGTTTTGCCTAACTTCCTCCACAGAAAAATGACTTAAATACCAGTAAGCATTGTTTTTATTATAGTGCACGATCATGCAAACTCTTTTCAAGAGGAGCATATAGTGCCATTTTTATTCTTCTGAAATGCAATTAAGGATCAAAAAAGGATCAAAAGTGATCCTTTTTTGTAGGTAATAGTTAGATGTGAAAAAACACCCTTTCCTGTTGCAGCCCAATGCCTAAATCCATCAATTCTCAGCTCTGTTCCCTACTTCCTCTCCACTCCTTTACTCCATGCACCTTCTTTCCTCATCTGCTCCTCTTCTCCCACATTAATGCTGAGCAAGATGCTGTTGCTCCTGAGAACTGGCCTCTAACGGACTCGTCCTGGATCAGGTCCCGTCCTTAGCCAGCAGCCAACCCTGTGCCACTTGGCGGCTCATCTCCACGTCTCTCTCAGATGGGGAATGAGCCAAGAAGGCTCACGTCCGTGTCACGGTTCTGCCGTTAGGTTTCCACAAGCAGAGAGGCTTGAGGATGCACCGCCAAAGAGAGCAGCCTGAAGCCAGTCGTCGGTCCTGGCAGTTTTTGTGAGGAGGAAATGGAGGACAGCCTGCCAATGTGCCCCGGAGAAGAGGTGGCCTTCTGGCCTATGGGCTGTTCCCTTCTCCTGGTGGCTGTTCCCATGTGGCCATGGGTGAGGACATTTCTTATGTCACGCTTGGCACATGCTCTGAGGGGACATACAGGTACCAGCTCACCTGGCAGGCGTGGGCAGCAGCTCCGGGTCATATATATGTTGTAGGAAGCTGCTGCCATGGAGTGCTTGGCCCTGGGACACTGGGCAGGGAGTGACCTGGGTGGTCAGGGACTTGTTGGGAAGGGTGGTGGGAAGTCTGGAGAAACCTGCTCCTTGGTTGCTCCTGCGCAGTGCTCAAGGGGTCACAGACCCTTCTGGGGGTCTGCAGCAGAGCAAGGTGATGGTGCTGTAGGATCTTGGTGAGCTTCGCGCGTTTCGCGTTGGGAAGGTCCCTGCCATTTCTGCCTAGGGGATGCTGCCGGGTGGTTTCCCCATCATGTGTGAGTCCTTCTGTGGTGATGCATTTTTTGAGGAGCATGTCTTGGTTTGGAAACTGAGGTGAATCCTATGAGCACCCCGGCTGCTCAGGGCCTTGCAAGGAAGGAGTCTGTGGCGTGTTTGTGCTTGTCTGGATGTTAATGCATGGCTTTTTTTTTTTTTCCCAGAGAGAATTTTACATTGGTAGATGAGAAAGGGGAATTATTTCATCTTGCTTGTGAGCAGCCGCAGAAAAGGGACGTGGATAGACCCCCCCAAACACCTTCGCCGTGTCCAAGTGTGATGAATTCAGCAGCTGCTGCTCAAGAAGGAGCCCTCGGCCGCGCAGGGGGCTGCTCTGCCGTTTCAGGGGCTATTCTGGGGCCATAAAACACAGTCCTGGGGGTGTGTTGGTTTCAGACCCAAGCAGTCTCTGGGGTCTCTGTGGCTCATGTGAAAGTTGTATTAAAAGGCCCAGAATGTCCTTTTTTTTTTTTTTTTTTTTTTTTTTCGGAGCTGCTTCAGACATTTCTCTCCCCCTCTCCGTCTCTCTCTCTCTTTTTTTTTTGAGTAATTTCTATGTCAGCTTCTCAGCTGTACTTGCATATGTGGTACATATGGAAGGGGAAAAAAAAAAGAAAGAAACGTCTGGCGCCAAATGGGGTCTGCTGCAGCTTTTAACAGTCCTTTCCACTTACTATTAAAATGCTGCTTTGCCCGGTGAAAATGCTGCTTTATTGCTGTAAAAATACTTACCAAAGACACGACCTTTGGAGCATGGCCCTGCGATGGCAGAGAAAAAAAAAATCTGGCACGTGCCCAGTTGTGCCCAGCTCTCCCAATTCCCCTTCAACCACCCTATTTTGGGTGGTTCCTGCTGCCGGCATGGTGGGAACCAGGGATGGGGTTGCAGTCATTGGGAAACCTCCTCTGCTGCCCGGAGCAGCTCAGAAAGGGAAGCAGGAACCTGCGCCTTGGTGCCTGGGCCCAGCCCCATGGATGTGTCTTCTCCCTCCTCCTCACCACGTTGTCCTCAAGGGCTGCACAGATGTCACCTATCCAACATCATCCATGGCGCACCATGGGAGTTGCATCCTCTCTTACGACTATGGGACTTAAATGCCGCTTAAGACACTGAAATACTCAGGTACCGAAACTCAGTCTTTTAGCTGCGTAATGCCTATAATAACATCCAGTTCAAGGGTTTAAGTAATTTTACGTGATGTTACAGAGTTTTCTTAGATGAACGGGATACAGAATATATGGGAAATAATAGTGCTCTGTTTTTATTTTCTAGTTACTTTAATCATGTATATTTTTGCATTTCCCATTACAAAAATAGACATCACCACTTATGCAATAGACAGTGTCTGCCACTGCCCACATTCTCTCTCTTAAGCCTAAGTAAAATTTTTATTGATATTTTTTTCCAGTAGTGACCCTTTGGTGAACAGCTGAACTTTTGGTTTTGGTCCTAGTCTACTAGCACACATTTTTTATGAGTTTTCCAAAAACAGAAAATGAAATTGGAAGCCAGATTTCAGTGAGAAAGCACCAACTGCAATAGGAGGTGGTAGAACCGGAAATGATGCAGAAAGAAAACAGCGAGCTTCAGAGATTCAGACTTTTTTTGGGTCAACAATACAAAATTTTAAAACATTTTTTGCTATATTCAAAGTTCCATTCTGGGGAAAAGCAAAGCACCTCCTTTCTTCAGAGCAGTCTCTGGGTAACAGTAAGAAATCATATAGTCTGTCACCTTGGCCATGCAGAAATTTCTGTGGCAACCACAGGCAAAGGCAGAGGTGAAAAATATCAAGCTGCAGTGGAATGGAATGACTGGCTGCTTCTGGAGTATAACAAAATAACACAGGTGTCAAAGTGCCCACCAGTGCCAACCCAAACAAGCGGTGGTATGGTCTTAATTTTCATTACAGCTAGAAGGGTGTAGTTTCTAAATAAAATATGATTTCTTTCTGTAAAATTTAGCTTAGGTATCAAGATTTTTTTACACTAAAAAATTAACAAGTCCAGAGATTTCTGGACTCATGTGCTTTGGCAAATGAGGTTGATTTTAATGGCATTAGCATTGATTGGACAAATGGGACTAATTTGCAGTATAGTAGATTCCAAATATGTTAAAAATTGCTGGTGCTAAAGATTTATGAACACTCTGTTCATGCTGATGAAGTACCTGGTTGTTGCTACTTATAATTTAATACTAGCTCCCCTTAGATATATTTATTCATCCTGTGGACTTTGGGGGCAGGCACAGGAAAAGAAGGGGAAGAGAGCAAAGGGATTTAAAGAATGTGGACAGGGTCAAGAGCCATACATGCTAAAGAAACAACAAATTGTTTGAGGTCACAGACATTGTTAAGTTGCGCTGAAAATGTCCAGTACTTTTGTCCTGGCTGATATCGTTAAGCAGATTTTTGATTGTTTATTAAATGTGCAGATAAAGCCGAGCTTGCACAGTAATGATCATTGCTGCCCAGCTTGGCCTTTCCAGGGCGCCATGTCAACAGGAGATGCTCTGAATATTGGCTTTTTCTTTGGTTAGCTGCAGATGGAGCTCAGAAAAATGGGTGAGATGTGGAGGTCGGCAGGAAATCCCTTCCTCGCTCTTCTAAGCAAAAGGAGGAGGAGAAGGCGCGAGGCTTCCCTGCCGGAGGTGTCCTGAGGTGAGCAGTGCCTTCTGCCAGCAGGCTCTTGACGAGGGTTTTGGGTGGTCTCTGGAGAGCAATGCGCTGCTGGTGACGTGCCCGTGGTGTGGGCTGGCCCTGCACCACCGCGGGCAGATGTGCAGCTGGAAGCAAGACCTGATCAGACACCCCAGCCTCCTGGGAGTGCAGATAAGAGCTGGAGGGAGTGCTCTTGTTTTGTCTCCTTTGCCCATCCATCCCTATGCAGGGCATGTGGACTTTCCCACCGAGCGTATCTGTGCAAAAGCAGGACCAAGCAGGTCTCTTTGAGTCCTGGATAGCAGCTAGGTCCTTTAGGTGTTCCCTGATTTCCAGGGGAGTTTTGCATGAAAGTGCTTTTAGGGGCTTGGCTCTTTTTCAGTTGTTCTCTTGTTTGTTTGTTTATTTATTTATTTATTTATGTATACTGGAGTGACAGTGGAAAGGTATTGAGCAAGGTTGGTGGGCTCTCAGCTCCTCTAAACACATCTCACCAGCAATAGACACGGAGGAATGGCCATATCTGGCTGTTGCTTGAAACAGTGTTGTAGACTTTGCAGGAGCATAAGGCGCTCTTGGTCTACACTGCTGCTCCTGGAGAAACCGCATGCCATGCACTGTTGGATACAATTCTGATTTACTTAGGGGTGGTTCTGTGGTTGCTGAAGTATTTTGGCCTTGAAAGAGACCTTGCTCCTTGCTCAGTTATTACTGACTAATATTCTCGAGGATTCTTCTCTGACTTGGTAATTTGGGGGGTCTGGCATGAGATAGCAACTCTAAATTGACAACATGTCTTAAGACTTATCAAAATATGCACACAAAAACCTCCCAGTAAGTGTCAGAAGAACAGTTGTTTGGGTGAGAAAAGTTCTTTCACTCCATGTAGTGTTCCTGCAAAATTAAAGTTGCTGTTTTGTATTGTACCGTAAACAGTAGCTAGTTCATTTGCCCTTCTGAAGGTGGCTTTGCTCATGTCAACTTTGAATGACAAATATGTTCAATCATTACCAAAAGCGGATGTGATTCTTAGCCATTTTCTGTCTCCTGCATTTCTTGCTTTTCTCGTCCACTATTTTTATGCTCAGGGATTCTTGGCATTGCTTATTTGGGAACTCACTTAAAAATATGTAGCGGTCATTTAAACATCAACCCTAGCAAAATTAATGTGACCTCATTTACCTCTGCTAGGCTCTGCAATCTCAGCTTCAGGCTGCTAAGATCCTTTTGCAACATTTGTTGAAATAAAGTCTAGAAGCGATGAAGCTAGCAAAACAGGCAGAGACAAGCGAAGATAGAAATGGTCAGTGCCTTTTCCATTTCATCATAGGCACCTTCTCCTGATCTGCCTGCATCCTCTGCCTCAGTGGCTCTGTATTTTGCAAAAACAAGCATCAGTTCCAATGGGGTGACAGGATGAATCCATAATCTTTGATTCAATGAAATATTTTGAGGTCACTTGTCTAAGTTCCAGGTGAGGTTTATCCCACACCTGGAGCACCAAAGGTGAACACTCAATTACCTAATTTTCCTAATCTTGCAAAGTTGGACTCCTCCACTTGTTAGGTGGGACAGATGTTCATCATTAAAAAAAGAATAGAAACAGGCTAGTTTTACAAATAGCTGTTCCAAAGGCAACGAATCTGTCTTTAGTTGAAATTCAGGAAACCTTGCCAAGCGAACTGATCTCCAAGCCATCAACCCCAAGGGAACAATGTGGAGAAAATATTTCTATCCATTACCTAACAAGTAGGACTTGGAACATGGGAATTACATGAAGCCAGTTTACAACAACGTTTTCAGAGATGAAGGTGTTTGCTCAGTGAGATTGTCAGATGTCAACAGAAGATTTATTTCCAGCAAGATTAACAGGAGTTAGGCAAGGCAACACTTCTAAAAAGTGTGCTAAGTAGATTCTCCCCTTTTTCAAGCTGACCAAGCTCAAGAATCTAAATTTCTAAAATCCCATTCCTAAAAAGTCATTTGCTTTTCAAAATGCTATTTGGGAACCTAAGGCATTTCTTTCAGAATGGCTTTTTGAAAAAATATTGCTCTATATCCTTTTAGACGCTGCCAGTGACCGCTGTGCAGAACTGTTGGGAAAGGGTTATGATATCCAAGAAAATTTGATTATCAATTTGCTGAGCATGTTCTTAGGCAGATGAAGTGCAAAGAGTAATTTTATTTAGCTTGAAGTATCTGGTAAACATAAAGGGAAAAAAGGCCCTGTAGTTGGACAGGCCTTATCTCAGTATCTTTATTTACATTTTCAGAGAACACTGACGCAATAGAGCTACCAAAAGAACTGCTTTCCATCAGCCTGGGAACAGAAACAAATTAGTCTTTAATGGTGTTGTGTGAAAACTATGGCAAATGTTATGTAAAACTGTGCAAACACAATGTTTGTGTTCTAGTTCCAGGTCATTTAATGGGCAAAAAAAGAGACATTTTGTGTGAAATAGCCATGTACTAGTTTGCTATTATAGAAGGAAAGGAGCTGCTAGATCAAACTAATGGTGACATGTCCAGAACCAGATGCTTCAAAGGCAAGTGCTAAAGTGCTAGACATCCCAGTATGGATAATTATGAAATAGTCTGACCATAGGGAAATTACTGCATAAATGACTTTAGTCCTAAAAGCCTATGTGTTTATATTTCTTCTGAAAATGGTTTTAGTCCAATTTCCCAGAGATACAAGGCTTATGCAACCAGTGCGCAGTCTGGCTGTGCAAATCTCAGACTTTCTCTTTTCTGTCCATCCACTCTTCCCCCTGCAGTGACCACTGATGATGCCCAAACTCCACCAGACTGAGCAGAGAAGTGGTTTCACAAATAGCTATTGGCTTCACAAATACAGGTTTCATGAAAGGCTGCACCATGGCGAGGTGAAACAGATAGTTGTGCCCCCTTGGGATGAATGTGCACCTCATTAGGAACCAGAGAAACCACATGGGAGAGGATCTTATGTGTGCCCTGGCTGTGGGAAAAGCTTCAGCTATGGCTCTCCAACACGAGATGCAAATCCTAGGGAACTGCTGGCACTAGTAGCATCACCTCTTTTTCCTATTGATTATAGCTTTGGGTATCCTCAGGATCTCATACAAAGACTTGGTTCTTTGTGACTGAACATGTTCTCAGCTCTAAGAACACCCAGGGGCAATGAGTGCTAGTTAAATAATGTGCAAATAGGACATTTCCTTTTGGTACTTGCTATCTACAGATTACTCTGTGACTCTTCTCATAAAGCAGCTAGGTTTAATTAGTGCCTCATGCCTTTTATGGGTCAGCAGGCTAATTTCTGAGTTGATTATAAATAAGTTGAAAGCACTGTCTCTTCTCTTGGGAACTCTAGAATTAATTGTTTCAAGGTGTTGAAACCCTGCCTCTTTGCTAGGCGGGCTTTTTTGACCCTTCTTTGAGTCAAGACCGTTACAGGAAGAATATATATATTTCTTCCCTCTTCTCAGACAAGGTAATGGCCCTCCCAGCTCACCCCTCCATTTCATACTGGGCTGCTGCAGAGTCATGAATATGGAGGTGCTGAGTATCTTCAAAGCTTGGCCACGTTCTCAAAGGACCTGGACTGCTGTGTGCCAACTCATTCCCCTTCCACTGCCAAATGCCACCTCTTGTACCATTTCTTCATAACTTTCATAGCAACATGAGTTAATGAAGCCTCCTAGGAGATCAGTGGTGGGGTCCTTGATACAGGGGTTGCATTGGCCTAGGTAACGTTCAGATATCATAACAAAAGTTACTATTGAAAATACTGAGGTAGAAAGATGGGTCCCTGAAGGTAGGAGGAGATATGTAAACGAGTCTCCCATAAAATTAAGCTGCTGGTATAATATAGCTAATGGGTAAATTTATTCTTAGATGTTTTTGGCAAATTGTTGTGTTCGCAAATTCTCAGTGCCATCTCATTTCAATTGCAAATGCACACCTCTACTTTTCATTAACACTAGTGCAAAGAAAGTGTTGTTCCAAGGAGCAGTATTTAGGAGACACTTCGACACACCCGGCTACGGCTTACTTGCTTCTTGAGCAGAATAAGTAAAATAAAGTCGTTATCATTTGGAAGCACAAATGATTTATAGGGTGAATTAACCTGTCAGGAACATTCAGGAGTGGCATAGTATCATGTCTCATATGATGGATCAGAGTTCAAGTGCTTAACTGCAAACCCCAAATATGTAGGAAACCGTATTTCTGGAGTCTGGATAAACATGATACTAATTGATCCAGTTTAGAAACTCAGTTTGGGTACATTTCTCCTGATATGAGAAATCGTGGGCAACCCACTGGTGCTCACCATGTGCAGTCAGTGCCTTGAGGAACCTGCATGCTTGAAGGCACTGGGTGGAGAACCTCATGAGCTCATATGTTTAAAGGAATGACTAACAGCAGCCTGACTATCTGGCTAATAGGCAGCAATCCCATATTACAGTACCAGGGATTGCAGCTCGTGGAAATTTCACCTCGGCATGCAGGGAAACTGCAGAATGGGAGCCACGTTTGCTACGTGATGGTGTCGCTCATCCGAATTACAGCCATCCGTCTTGTAGAGAAAGCTCTAGAAACAAAGTTTTTTTTTCTTTTTTTCTCCTTTTCTTTAAGTGTCTTCATAATAAAAAGAAAACCTAGCTTTCAGAGCCACTACGACCTTGAAATTAAGAGGCTGAGTATTTCTCTCTGAGATTCCTAAACTCTAAAACAGACAGAGCTGTTCCTATTGCTTTCTTCTGGAACAGGCTTCTGGGGAATTCTGCCTGATTTTTGTGAAGTGGCAATGCCTTGTGTGTTTTTGATGGGACCACATATTACGATGCAATACCGTGCTGCTGCAGCTTCTCTGCCATTATTTGCTCTACCTTTTCTTTGAACTGTAGACATTAACGTGCATGTATATGTTATACTTTATGTCCCTGTCTTCCCTTCCATGTCTGCCACACATCCTTAACCCCCATTTCCACACTCCCACGTAATCTACCAGAACGGTGATTTTTTGGCGTTTGGAGGTGGTGTTAACAAGGATCAGATGCTGCCTCTGTTTATGAAAGAGCTCAGTTTCCTTTCACCAGCTGTGGTATGTGCTGGTAAAAAAATCCAGCAGTGCGGACATTACAGTGGAGTTCTTATATTTAGCAGGTGAAAAGTCAATACTCAACCTGTAATGAGATTTGCTCATGGAAAACCCCTTTGAGTTGTTTTTAGCAACAGCGTATTAGTCACTCCTAGAAAGCTGCTGGGACTTCTGGTTTGAATTGCGCCGTGTGCGAGGACAGGTCCAGAGGCTGTGCGGTGTTAACGGCAGCTCCCACTTCGCCCCAGGTGTTGAGTCGAAGCGCATGGGTCCTGGTTGTTTTAGGAAAACATGAGCTCATGTTGCAGACAGCTCGCTGCCCGGCTCAACGAGCCGCGCGTTGGGCGTCTTCCCTGCGCAAAAGGCCGGGATGGAGCGTGGTCGTGTGCCCACTCGGAGGAACCAAACTGTTTTGGAGGAGCTGGGGGCGGTGAGGAGGTGTGGGAGGTGGTGCTGGGGAGGGCTGGCCGGTGTTGGTGCTGCTGCCACCTCCGAAAATGGTGGCCACCTGCTCGCACCAGCAGCCTTGCCAGCAAACTGGGTGCAGGAGGGGCAGGTCTGGGCAATGTGGAAAGGCCAGTGCGGCTGCAGGTGGAAATGTGAGAAGGAGCAAGGGTTAAGAAGGAGGCGTCTTCAGTGTCCGATGGAGATGATGTAAAGAGGAGGCAGTGAGGAAGTGAGATCATGGAGTGAAGTCCAAGGAGTGGAGTGTATCGGGCTATCAAAAACAATGACTTAAATTGTGTTAGACAAAGGTTAAGACAGTTCCTAAAAACAAAACAAACAAACAAACAAACACCCCAAACCAAAACACACACACACACACAGGCTAGAGGAATAAGTCAATTTAAAGCCATCCGACTCATAGGTATGGGCCATCCACAAGGAGAGAGGTGGTTCTGCTTGGCGGATGATCCCAAACCTCCCGTGCCTCCTATGCTGCTTGATCTTGAGGATGAGCCTTGGGCTGTGACCCAGACGGTGTCGGCATCCGAGAGGAAGGAAACTCCGGGCAGTGGCTGCCGGAGACGCAGTCTGGTGCACCTTTCCCAAAGGGCCACCAGCCCTTTCCTTCCTCTGACGGTCGGAGTAATGTCCACAGCGTCACCGAAGCAATAACACACATTTATGGCTTTTCTCAAGGTTTTTATCATATGAGATTGTAAGAGCTTTAATGGGGTAAGTGGAGCTGGGAATGTTTTTTTTCTGCTGTGGAAAACATGTAGAGGCAACACTGAGAGCAACCAGGAGAAAACCAGTTTCACAGAATTGACGAGAGTTTTTAATGCATTAGAAAAGACATGCCATTCCATTTAGATATCTTCTACTGAAACACCGCAACGTTTTGCTTGGAGAACTTTCAGGGCCTAGGTACCCTTGCTTTGAATTATCTGGGGAAATAAAACATGAAAAGAGAGGATGAAAACAGAAAAGAGAGATGAAAACAGGCTGAAGAGAAAGGTTTTTTGATACAAAAGGGTGGAGAAGAAAAGGGATTGCTTCAGCTGCTCAATGATTCCTTCATTTTTGCTCCTGAATTGCTCCAGGGGTGCCAGGAGAAGATGTAAATCCTGGGCAGCCTCATGCCAAGGACTTTGCTTCAGGGAGGCCATGGTCATATCTAGACCAGAAACAGCTCTCTATATTGGCCAAAAGCACGTGGAAAGGCCCAATGAAGCGTTAGAGAGGTCTCTCCTCTGTTTCCATTTTGTGGCTCCCGTAATAATCTTTCAAAGGAACTTCATAAACCTCTAAGTAGTGTTATTTATTTATTTATTTAAACACTGCTGTTGCAGTAACAGTTCAATGCTGCCTGCCTTGCTATGTGTTAATGGTGCCCTCCTCCTAAGTCTACTAATAAAAGAAACTTTAACCTCAATGTGAAAGCGCTTGTAAAATCACAAATCAAACACATTTGTGCTGTGGGTCGTGGTGTGAAAGACAGTGGGGCAGCTCTGTGCCTGCAGTTAGCAGTCAGGACTTAATCCGGGAGTTATCGGCCACACACCTGCCTCTATGCAACTGAGGTCACCTGCTATAGAGGTGCTAAGGAAGTCTATTTTATACAGCAGAAAGAGCGTCTTGAATTAGAGAAGGAGAGAAAAGGAGAGGAAACTTTACATGAATTATGGACAATAGAGAACATTAAATATGGAAACTGGATAGAATGATTTGTAATCTGTGTCACACCTCTGTCATCTCTTTAATGCAACTTTTGAATCGACCTGTGGAATTTATTCATAGGGAATATTTTCCTTGCAAGTGAATTCTCCAGGTTTGTTCAAAGGTCTACGGAAAATTCTCCCTTCATAGCACATATTGATTCCATATTTTGCCATAAATAAAACATGGATTCATGGAAGCATTTTTTTTTCCCGAAGTTGGTTGGAGTGCCACCATATGTATTCTTAAGGCAGCTCCAAGCACTAGACTGCAGCTATCTTTGTAAAGGAGTGATGTATGTAAATAATCAAGATTTAGGGCATTTTTGGAGAAAGCTGTGGCCTAGGTGACATGTTGAGAAGCCTCCTGGCTTTATTAATTTTTTTTTATTTTTTATTTTTTTAGTGGGAAGTTACTTACTGGGGAAATAAATGAAATAAAAACCATAAGTGAGTTGGAAGTGTAGACTGATTTCTGGAGGAAAGCACAGTGGAAAAGGCAGGAAGGCTGGATTAAGTTAGACCTAGAAAAATATAAAAATTAAGCCAGGTACTTTTTTCCTTCTGCCAGAAAGGTTTTACGTTTATAGATGGAAAGAGTGAGGGTCCCCATAATAAAACCTCGATGAGTTGTGAAGAGATTGTTCATCCCACCCAATTTTGTCTTTATGTGCTTTTGAGCAAAAGCAAGGATGGGGGGACACCCAGAGACCCCTGTGAAGCTTGGCTCTCACTGAGTCACTGGGTACTCTGAGAAGAGGTGATGACTTAAGATGGCTTTTTGAAAACTGTGTCCCATATGCAGATATCTTGCAGTGGGGGCTTCTTGTTGCGTTCCCATTCCCATATGGTGCCCCACAAGGAGCAGATGCAGCATGGGTGTCCTCTGCTTTTTGTTCAGGGGTAGGAGAGAGGTTTTGAGTCCTCTTCATTCCCCGCATCCCTGCTGATCTTCAAAACCCTCTAGAAAACTAAAAATACATCTTCTTGGACAGATTGGAGCTGTCTTGAGGGTCAAGTTTGAGCCGCTGGCTGTTGTTGGAGCTGTGCTGGAGGAGTTGGTGAGGGTGCCACAGGCACCTTACTGCACTGACATGAAAAGGGTCTACTGGGCTAGACCATGAAGTGAGCTGCCAGAAGCAGGTATCCCATCCCATGTGCCATGCACATGTCTTAGAGTGACAGAAAGTCAAAAACTTTCCTGATTGGCATAGAAAATAATAATTAAAAAAATCTTGTTGGGAGAAAGGTGGAAAAAAGTAATCTTAGAAGCTTTCACATAAATCTTTATTTTTTTTGCCAGTGTTCCCAAGACCCTTGTCCCAGTCTACCAAGTTTCTACCACAGCGTACAGCAGGACTGACAGGTTTCCACAGGGAGGGTTAGACTCTGTTAGGTTGCATTTCCTTATGGAAGATGTTTCCTGTTGGGACATTTTTGACTAACTTTCAATGCGACTGTGAAATGCTGTGACAGCAACGCTGCCATTACTTGACCCATGCAAACCACAGAGGCTCTGAAGAGGCTGGATGGGGCTCAGAGCACAGCCCTGGCCTCCTGGTGGTGCCGCTGGATGTGGTCGGTGCTGTCTGTGCTTCTGGCCACCTCTGAAAGCCTCAGAGGCTGCTGCTACAGAGCCAAACGCAGTAGTGGATGGTCGCCCACACGCTCCGCGCTCGCTACCGGTGGAACAGCCTGCCGTATTATGACTTCCAGCCATACTTTAATCCGATTGATGGAGCAGCCGGAGATGCTGATGGGATTAGGGCTCAGCACGGTGACAAAGCACTCGAGGCTTGCCCTCATGCCCATCTCTGCAGAGCGCTGCCCGGGGACAGCAGCCCTGGTCGCTGCTGATTTGCAAGCTTGCACTTTTGAGGTGGTGCAGTTCCTCCAACACATGGGGCCAACCTGAGCATATGTCGTAGCTCAGAGCCAGCAGCGAGCTCGGTTTGTCCAGGAAAGACCCATCTTTGGACTCTGCGCAGCATCCCGTCTCGCGCTTTGGGCCATCGGCACACGGGATGCGTGGTGGAGGTCACCCTGCTACCTTGCTCTCAGCAGCAGAGACCTGCTTGCCATGGGGCCCTGCTTGCACTCGCTGGGCAGCCGGCCTGCGAGGCTGCCGTCTCTCTCCACATATCAGTTGACAACCAAAGTAATTGCTCTCAGGACTGGCCAGCTCAGCAGGGATTAGGGGCTCAGGTCTGGAGCTGGTATAAATCATCTGGTGCTCACTGACAGCCCTGGAGCAAGGTGGATTTGAACTAGCTATGAATTTGATCCATTACACTTAAATAGACTGCTCTGATTTATTTATTTATTTATTTATTTATTTATTTATTTATTTATTTATTTATTTATTTTCCCAAGCCAGCAGAGGAAAATCGAGGAAAGCCATTTCTGCAGCTTCCAATGTGGGTTGTTTACACGAGCTGTGTCTCCGAATGCTCTCGCTCCAAGCGCCAGCACTATTAATGCAGTAAATTGCAAGTAAATGCAGGAGTCACACGAACCGTTGTCACAAGGACAGTAAGTGCTGCCTCTTGAGCAAGCCTGGGGTTTTAAGCCTTGAAAGAACAGCTTGACACCCCGTGACCTGCCTTGTAATGTTCCTAATCTAAGTCCTTATAAGCATGCGCTCCTGAGCGGGGCGGAGGGATGGAGGAGGGAGGACAGCGTGCGCGGTGAGGAGCCTTCGCAGCGGCAGATGAAGGTGCTCACGGGCTAAGGGGATTAAACCTGGGGAACGTCAGTTCAAAAACAGGAGCTGCAGCCTGACAAGAGGATCTTGGGAAGAGAAATTATGTGCTGGTGCCCCAGGAATACACAAAGGAGCTCAATCTACCTGCATTTCCAACCTTAGCTTCCAGCCACAGAAAGCCATTGCAGGGGCTTCCAGCCCTGCCTCATGCCAAACCCTCCTCCAGGACAAGAACAAACCATGGCACTAAAAATAAGATTCCGAAAAGATAATTAAAAGAGAACTAAAAACAGGATTTAGAGGAAAAGAGTGAACAGTAAAAATTAGCCTCACCTCCTTGCATCCCCCAAAACTTTTTATTTCCTCCTGACTTGACACAGCAACTGTGATTTTCAGGGCAGAGGCTGTCTTTAGCTTGCGTCTCAAGGGGCACTGCTATTCACAGCAATACCCAAGCCAGTGACAGTTCCCATTTGTGTTCAACAGCTGACATTTTCTGACTTGCCTTTATGCACTTCACCCCAATTGTTTTCTTTGCATACACCAGTGTCAAATCTGTCTTATACAAATAGTGGCCTGTTGTAATCTGAAGCATGTGTTATGTTTGCTAAGCCAGAAGTGGCTGAATGGGCTTTTGGCAAGATGTTTTAGAACGATTGCTCTTTGACCCGATATTAATGATCCTAATAATGTTGGTTCAAAGATAGTAGGTGTGGAAGATGCACAAAAGAAAGCACAATGTGAGAGGCAGAGAGCCTTTCAAACATTAAATGACATGATAATAAAATATCTTTATTTGGATTTATTTCTGGATTTAAGTATGAGAAAGAAACATTGTTGGCCTTCATGTGTGTAGGATCTGTGTTATCAGATGGCAGCTACAATCCTGCAAGTGGATTTTGGCCCACTAATTTAGCTTTTTCTTTTCCTCCTCATACTGCAGGAGTTAACAGCTCAGAGGATGGAAACAGGTCTGAAAGTCTCCAGGAAGATAATACTTGGGAAGGCAGGTTTAAGCTAAATAAGAAAGCAGATTTCATCAGCCTTCTTGGAAACAAACTGACCAGAGACTTGTGATCTGTTTCTAAATTTGGCCTTTGCATTTTCCATGTACAGGAAGTGATGAAAACAGCAGCAGTAATCCCTGGCGAATTTGGACACGCACATCAGGAGCTGAATGCCTTTGTTTATTAGAGGTCCAAGGTAAGCTGTGTGTTGTAAACATGACTCATGACAAGTTTAATCAAGGCAACAAACATGGGAAATATTGTGGGAGGTCACGCATTTTTTTCTGTACACTTTTGGCAAAGGAACACTTTTCTGAAAGATTTGAAGCCGTCACCCAAGTGCAAATATAAATACAGTTTTCATGTTGATTTTCTGTTTCCCAGAATGATTCTTACCCATTTTGCATGGTGCTAAAATAGTCTGAGTAGAGAGAAGATGACCTAACTCGTGAGCACATTAACTTGTGGCAAGCCAAACTGTACTGATGAAAATAAAAGATGTCGCGAGCATATGATAAAAATCCTGCAGTCAATTTGGTCTTCCCCCAGCAATGGCAGATTTACTCCTGGATGAGTCAGACTAAATGTGTCATAAACTTAACTACTTACCTGTCAATGCAGAACCTGCTTGTTTCTCATTACAGTTGTACAGCCCATACATTTTGTGTGTGAATGAGCATGAAAGCTCTTTGTGCAGTTCATTTCAGATTCAGTACCTGTGTTTCACCTGTCCTTGGATGGGGTGCCTAGCTTTAGATTTTCGTTCAGACAAGCTTCTTGAGCTGGTATGGTGAACAAATGGTGCTCATGACCTCCAGCTGATGCCATGATGCTCTTGAAGAGATGATAATGAGATCGCCCCTGTGCAGTGGAAAAGAAATTCAGGCTGACTCAAAACTCGGTGATTCTCCTAATAACCATTTGCTGGTTGTCTGCTAATGATGGGGGAAAGGCCTAAAAATTACTAACCCTTTCCTAAGTAAAACCAAGCCTTCTGAAATATCCCATTTTTATAACTAAACTTTCCCCAAGCCCAAATTCAATACAATTTTAAAAATAGAGATTATATAGTACTCTTTTGAGTACTACCTCAGCATAAAGGAGAGTAAAGGTCCATGAGAGCAGAGGAAGAGAGGAAGAGAGATCTTCACTATTTCTCTGATGAAATCTACTGAAACACCTTGGAAATGTGATTTATTGTTTCTTTAGGAAATTAAAAAATAATGATGGTTTTAAAGTTTATTAAAATTGTCAAAAGCTCTGAATGGTTATTAAGAAAATTAATTGAAGGCCATTATGAAAGTTCATAGAGAAGCTTCTGGGAAGTTTACACACAACTGACAATGTAGCAATGTGGCAATCTCAGTGACACAAACTCACAGCATCATGTTATAAATGATATGATTTGCCAAGGATGATCTCCGCCTCCTTTAACATAGACCACCTAAAAGTTAAGCATCCCAGTAAGCTGGTCATCTGGGTTACCCCTGTAGCCAGCTTGAAAAAGAGAGGGAAATCTGTAGGAGAAATTCATCCATCATGAGATACAAGCCTGGAATGGATGGGACAGCTCCATCTGTGCCTATTTCTCTCCAGTGAAGACAGATGAGGGAGTCTTGATGATTGGCCAAGACTGGTGACCTAACTTTTAGGTGGCTGCATTTAAATGAAATGAATCCCAGCTTCAGAGACAAGAGTACTTCTGCCAAAACACTCCTTCCCATGCAGTTCTTTAAAAAAACAGACTTCAGACTAGACAAGTTTATACAAAATATTGGAAAATTTTCTTATCAAATAAAATCCTCTTGAGTGTTTTGATATCCAAGAAGACTAGATTTATACCAGTGTGGGAAAAAATAGTATACGAAGTTGATAAATTATGAAGGAGCTTTGGAAAAAAAGTTTCTAGGGTAACACTGCCTCTTGATTTTCCCTAGAACTTGTGCTCTCAACTCCTTCAGAAGCACTGAAAATTCCCTGTGCAAATTAGAAAGATATTAAATATGTATTTTTTTCTTCTCTCTGGACAGAGAAATGTAGTCATAGTAGTGATTCTTTTTCTGAACAGAGTTTTAGTTATAGGACTTTCAGAACTGAACCCCATATTCAAAAGAATTAAAAAATGCACCTGGATGGAGATTTCCAAGGTCACAAATAATGCCATCCTGTTGCTTCAAGTGTTTCTGAAGTCTGCCCCTTAGTTTTTACCCTTTCTCATTTCCTTTCATTCAAAGCAACAAAACACCAAGCAAATGTAATTCAGGTTGTCTGATGGTCTCTGTGGTTAAAACATCCCATTTCACGTAAAGCCATATGTCCTTGGTAGTTTTTCATGACATACTGTTGACAGTGTATGTTTTAGATCATCCTGGATACATGTATAGGAGGATTTATCAGAAAATTGTTCATGAAAAAACAGCACCATGTTGTTAATCTAAGCATCTTACTATTAATCATGAAGCAAAATCAGTATGATTTTCTCTTGAGGAGATTCTGTCACGCAAGCGCTGCATTTATGCCAAATATGTTTACGGACCAGAAAAGTCTGAATTTCTGGAAAAAAAATAGATAAATGGTTTTACCTGCAGATTCCTGAAAAGCCTCTGTGCTCTGTTTTTCAGGAAAGAGTTATTTAGAGAGACGGTCATGAATTGCATATATGGAAAATGAATCCCCACGTCACTGTGCAAAACTCTAATAGAAGTACAAAATACAGCTATGGAGAAAGACTCTTCCATCTGCATAGGCCATCTTACTGTTGCAGAGACTATTCCAGCCATTGCAAAATGACAATATCTGTTGCAGTAATATCCCCTAGTCACCTCTGTTGCAAGATGTTGTGCTTGGGAAAGCACCAGTGGAATTAAATCACACTTTAAAACAGATTAACAACAGAAAAGCTGCAGCTCTGCACAGGTATCTTGATGAACTGGCAGAAGCAGTTGGTGAAATACTGTCTCACCTCCAGGCATCTTCTTCTTCTGCAGGGACAGGGATGGCAGTGGCAGCGTCACCCACTGCTGAAGGAGACAGTCTCCAGCCAAGCTCTGGCTTCCTGGGTTCATCATATCAAGGACAAACGTTCCAGCAAGAAAGAAGAACTTGGGACTAGGTCCAGTCTGTCAAAAGCCCAGTTCTGCCACTAGCTTTGGTTATGCTAAAGCAAATGTGGCATACCACAGAACTGTGTCCAAGCCGTCTAGCTGGCTCAAGTAAATGGATTAGTATTGACTCATCAGTACAACAGCTATCAACTTGAATGTCATATGAGTTCCTTCCTCTCAAAGCTTGTTTAAGATCCAAGAGCTAAAGGGCAGAAGAGCACTGCAGTGAAGTGGGGGAAGTATCATATTGTACTAGCAGATCTGAGGAAAAATCCCATTCTTAGCTCTTCTGGGACCATGCTGGCTTCTGAAGGATATCCTCTCTTGAGAGGTGAACTAAGGATGCAAGTCAGAACGACACGACTTTTGTGAAATCTTCTACATTTGCAAGAGGCAGAGGGAAGGAATCTGTATAACCACAAAAAATAATTCAAATGCCAAGGCAAGAATGCACAAGTAGAACTTGTTTTCATTCTTTATTTTTCATTTTTTAATGTAACTGTGCCTTTTTTCAGCGCGAGACGAGTTTTAAGGATAAGAACAAATTTTGGATGATCAGAATAAGCAGGTCTCCAACAAAATGGTAACACAGGCAGCTTTTTGCCTAGTTGTTTGGCTGTCCTGCACATTTCCTTCAGCAGGGAATTATAATAGCTAATGTTGAAAGTATTATGATGCTCCTATTGAGTCAACTCAGGCAAAACTCTCTGTTTAGATAAGCAATTTTTACCTGAGTAAGAGCTCAATATAGACTGCAAAATCTGATCATGAAATCCTCCGCTAAGCCGATAAGTGACCAAAATCCTTCAGACAGACAAGTCAAATAGGATTTCCAACCTCTATAGTTATTCACATCCTACTAATGAGCTCTGGCATCTGTGGCAGAATTGTTAAAGGAGTATTGATCTCCTGTAAAATTTGGGGTGTAATAGTGATTCACAGACAAAAAGAGAATATCGAATCCTCCTCTCTTGTTATTTCCCAGTGGTTTGATCAATTGGAGAATGCTAGAAATGCAGATGACATTTCCATTTCTCCTGTTCATCATCATCAAGTGGTTATTTGATGATCAGTGAGACTAGTGCACATTTTTTTTTATATTTTTCCCTGAAGAGTTATTAAATGCTGATGTTTGACACAATCATATGTTATAAAGCAAAGAGTTAATGAAGGCTACTACTTAAAATCAGCTTCCTACTCCTGGGTAAAAAGAAAGCAATTTATTTTCAGGTAGTTTTACCTGAAATACATAATATTTTAAATATACTTGTATTTCAAGGCCGATTTTTCCTATTTCTTCAAACCCTGCTGGATCCTACCTCTTCTACTAAGAGCACTTCAGTCTGCTCCAACAAGCAGGACTGTGATGAGCAATTTTCCAGGAAGAACAGATAGTGTAACAGCCATTGACACACTGGAACCAGCTTATCCAGTGAGAGTTAGACATGAGCTAATTAGAAGCCTGCAGGAACTGAGTTGGTATTCTCGCCCTCTGACAGGGATGGGTAGTCTTAATTAGAAAACTGTGCTAATTGATTTTCCTGATTGTCCATGACAACAGCGCCATTGCTCAGAACCTAGGCAGCAGATGCTGGCTTAGCCCTACTGTCCTAATGAGATAAACCTCCATATATTATTATTTTTACTTGGACGCGTGTGTGCAGAAGTCATGGCATCCTAACCATACATCATGACTTTCCTAGGGCACTGTCTGCCTTGTCACAGAGTGTTCCCCGGGCTTCAGCAGCGAACAGAGCAGGACAAGTCAGAGTCCCGTAGTGAAGATGGCTTTCATTTGGGAGGTGCAGTTACAGGGACTAAGTCTCTGGGTTTAGACTCAACACGTTACACATTCAGCCATGGCAGGGAGCCATCTCTGGTTTCTACTTGACCTAGAAGGGATTTTTGGTGAGTCTCTGCCCCAAAATCTTCTCTCCATCTGTCTGGTACAGGCATCTCCAGGCTGCAATCCACACAGTGTTTGGTCCCAGTAGCCACCACCTTATCTGCTCCTAACTAGCAACTAATTTCACCCGACCATGACATCTGCAATGCAGCGGGAATCATGCCTGACCAGTGACAGCCACATCAGAAGGGTGCTGTGATTCCATGGGCAGTGGGTCATGTCTATGAGCCCTGCTCAGATGTCTCAGAGGAAACAATAATTTGTCCTTGGAGAAGACCACTACTGAGCAGGCCTGATACCTTCATAGTCTGAAGCAGGACGCTAAGAGTAACAAGCTTGTGTCACACACCAGACCTCTCTGCCTCCTTCAGAAGACCTACCCAAATTTGGCCAAAGATAAACACACATAAAAAAAGAAATCCATACATACATTTCCATGGAGACATCTTACTCCAGATCAGGGTTTGAACGAAAGCAGTAAAAATGAGGCACAAGACCTCGTGCTGAAGAAAACAAAATATTGAATAGCTGCTCATCCATCAATGCTGGGAACAGAATTAGAGATGGGTACATCAGTAAAAAAATAGCATGCTGCCCTGATAATTAAAGGCTGTTTCAGGACACGTGTACAGAGGGAGGTGGAGGAGTGAAGTAATATTACATTACATTACAAACCTTAGTTTTTGCGTTCCTTAGTTTTGTCGTGCCTGGCCTGATAATTCTGGTGCTGCATTACGGGCACAGGAGTTTTTCCTGATGTGTAGAGGGGTTTGTTGCCTTCCAGGTCCCAGTATTTCCCCGGGTTTGTATGATGTGGAATATTTCTGACTACCTTGTACTGCAGTGATGTAATCACAGGGCTCCTTTCAGCTCTGTGGAAGAAATAAAAGGTTATGCTCACTGTGAACAGTTGCTAAGAAAGAAATCCTATTTTAAGCTGTTCCACAGAAGCACATGCTGGCTTGATTGGTTATTGATTCCAGTTTCATTACAGAGAAAGTTCATTTTTAGCCACAAACGCACAGCAACATGTTGAGCAGCATGTGCAAAAAAATGCATCAGCTATAAGGCTCTGCTCTGGGTTGTGAGGAGCGTGAGCATCCAAAAGTGCCGAGGAGCCACATCCCCAGCTGTAGCGAGTGGCACCAGTCCCTTGAGAAATGTTTTCTTGGCTTCTTCCACTATATTGAGCTTTGGATTCACTCCAGTTAGGAGTGGGTTGTGACTTGGATCCTGCAGTCTTTCCCTAGGCTGGTAAATTAGAGAAAGCCAAGGGCCATTCTGGCCACTGGAACATGACTGTCTACACAGCTGAACTGTTAGCCTGGACCTGGGAATGGTGCAGCCTGTGTGAATTCTTGCTCTCCAGACAATGCCTAGACGTGGGCGTATGAGATGTGACGAGGACAGCCCAGGCTGTCCTGTGCAGGATGCCCTTGGTTGTGGATGATGGACATGGGTACACTTAGTTTGCTAGGCAGCCTTACAAATGCGGCTAGGTAATGCCTTGCAGATTTGTTGACTTCAGTAATGTGTGTTTCAGTAATCATTCCTCCTCCTGACAGAGTGCAGAAAGAAGAGATGGGAGGGGGCCGTACAGTTTTTGTTCTTCTTTTACCCCAGCTGAGCCAAAATGGAGGTTTTTTCGGACAATTCTCCGTCAGCCAAGGGTGTGGAGGAGCTGGGCAGGGAGCAGCGTGGTTGCTGGGCTCCCCTTTCTTCAGAGCTGTGCCCAGGGGCACAGTCTGGTCCTTAGTAGAGAACAAATAGCAGCAAAGTACCTCCCTGAATAAATGTTTTTAGGAACAGAGCCCATGGTCAGACATATTTAAAAAGGACAGTTTTTTTTTTCCCTGAAGGAAGCCAGAGTCTGTGAAAATGAACAAGGGAAAGGCTTGGAAATCATTAGCTATTTCCTGAAGGCTTTTCCCATTCCTTTTCATGCAAGTCACTATGTGCTTTGCGTGAATGAGGGTGTATTTTTTACAGAAGTGCTTAACATATATTTTTTTTTGTTTTGCAGGAAGGTTCCAGACTCCTCAAACTTTCTTCATTTCTTGGCTTAGAGGAACTGAAATGCAGGCTACAAAAGTCATCTGTTTGGGTCCATTTTCAGAGGAGACTTGAGGCATGCATCTCATGTCAATGAAAAGAAGTCAAGAAGTCTTGACTTCTGATGAAAGGGCAATTTCTGAAAAGATCACAGCTGATCCTAGGTTGCAAACTGTTTATTAGGGCCCATGGGTGCAGGTCCCCAAAGCCGGTGTGTGTGTGTGTGCATGTGTTATCACATCCATCTCCCTCCCCATAGCAGCTGGGTACCTTGAGCAACCCTGTGGGAACAGGCTGACCCACGCTCAAATCTCCATTTCGTCTTAATTTAAGGTTAAATGATTTTAAAGGTCTGTTCCCTGGAGCCTGTTCCCTGGAGCCTGGACTACCATACATAATATTCAACCCATAAGCTTATCTGTGTTTCAGAGTTTTTTTCTTCTTTTAAATAGGATCAGGGTAGATTATATATCGACTATATAAATAACATTTAGTACAAACTAGAATGATTTGCTTGCACCATGCTGGTCATCATGAATAAGGGAATTTGGCTCTTTGTTTTTGTTTTGAATGTAGCATAAAATTGGTTCTAGGAGCTGATCTTTTTTGATATACTTAAAATAATAGGGATGAAATAGGGAGAACAGGATCAAGCTTAGTGTTTCATATTTCCCATCACTTCTTTAATTGAAAATACAACTTCTAAAGTAAGCCACGACCACATCAAAATCATATCATCCTATGTCCATTTCTGCTTAATGAGGCATCTTCATGTAGATCAGTTAGCACAAACACTTATTCATTCATCCTTTCACTAACCAGTCAACCACAAACATATAAATGACATTTAAATGGTGCAGGAGGGGAGACAGACAGGTTAGCCAGGCTTGAAATACGGCCAGTAATCCCACAGTGTAATAAGAAGGCTCTCAAACACTATACGAATTAATTCAGGCTGAGCTAGAAGATACACTTTTTTGCTAAGGTTAATAACAACTGACAGCTTGACCTATTCTTCGGTTTGTTGTACCAGCATCAGTACAGAAGAGAGAGTACCTATCTCAGAAGAGAGAGTATCTATCTCAGAAGAGAGAGTACCTATCTCTTCCCATTTTCTGTCTTTAAATTTCCAGTGCTGGGTTTAGTGCTGGCAAGATGCGCCACTTGTACGTCCCCAGAGCCCTGGCTGCCATAGCCGTGTATCCCAAGGTCCTAGGTGCATGGCAGGGGTCCCTCCTGTGGCGTTGCTCCCTCGGGTTGCTCACCCCCCTGCAGAAAGCATGGGACTTGGTTGGTGGAGGAGCTAATGCAGTGTGAGCTCATATCTGTGTTCATCGTGTGGACACGAGAGCTTGCAAGCGGGCCTGCTGGCTGCTCAGGGGTCCGTTAGGGGAATTTTCATACTGTATCTGTTCTTGAGGAAAAAGACATTGAAATAACATGACCCCAAACTGAGCAACAAACCTGAAAACCACAGAGCAAATTGTCATAGGGAAAAAGAGCTCCTTGCTCAGTGCCTGCTTGGTACGGATGCTTCTCCTTCTGTTCCATTTATTTTAACCTAATGTTTCTCTGCAGATAACACAAGGCCACAGGCAAAAGCATCTCAGAAATACGCGTTGGCTCCAGATGTGTCAGCTTCTGTGGATTTCACAGTTGTTATTACTGTTATCACCTTGCAGCTTAATGAGATACAACCTGGAGCAGCTTGAGGTCTCAGGTGATGAGTGTGTTTACGATACATTTTCAAAGGTTGCATCCTGGGCTGGCGTGCATCCCATTGATGCGGATAGGAGCTGAAGGCACACATCAGCCCTGCCAGATAGAACCTGGAAAGGAATCCTTGTTGCCAGCATCTCTCTAGGGAACCCCAGACTATCAGACTGGACAGGAGGGGTCAGGCACAGGCTGAAGCCAGTGTCTCCTGTGGACACCACTCTTCTCCAGTGCCATGGCCAGGCCTCTTCCTGTAGGGCATGGCAAATGCACCAGAATAACCATACAAAGAGGTATCAGATCTCCACAGCTGAATCAGAAATAAGATTTTGACCCTGGAATAGACCTTAACCTGGGCACAGGGGATAGGTCCTGTAAGAAAGGTGCCAATGTTGGGAATCTTGTCTGTTTAGATCTTAGTTTCCAAAGCACAATGAGAAAAACAATTACTGTTAATAGTTTAATGATGGCGTTACTGAATACGGGTCAGGAAGGTGCTAAAGGGCTGCGTAGTATACGTAGGGTTCATTACATCACTCCAGATATGAGATCTGAGGTTCCCTTTACTGCTGATGGAGTCCAAGCTTCATTTGGCTGATCTTGCAAGCGTATGCTAGGATGTGGTAGCTTCATCATTGGAAGTACCTCTTTCCACTTGTCAGTTATAAAAATAGCCTGGAAGCAACTTGCTCTGACTTGGAACTTTTAGCTGTCTAAGTGAGGCCAGATGGTTCTTAACGTCCATGTGACAAGGACATTTCCCAAGTTGTATACAGGAACAGTGGATGCTGATCCTCACAGCATACTGGTTAATCTTCCCGTGGAGCTGGCCTTGGCTTTCTAAACTGTAGCAGAAGTGCAATGGACAGCAAATATGCTGTGTTGGAAGCACCATCTCAGCCCTGCTCCAAAAGTGCAGCACAAACATAGGTCCATAATGTTTCTTTGACACTTTGAAGCAGGTTGTTCTGAGCAAACACAAACGATTTGGGCAACTTCTTCGGACTTTTTTCCTCCTGAAGACTGTTGGACAGACAGTTTCAGCCCTCTGCTGTACTCTTTTGCTTCTTCCTCTTGTATACTGAATTGGGTCAACTTCCTTCACTTTGAATATGTTCTGTCCCCAGCCTGTGCAAGTGTCAGTGCCAGAAAACAAGGGTAATAGTGCAGCTCTTCATGTGTTGTCCTTCCTCTTTTCCTGATGCATCAGTTCAGCTTCCCACAAACTCACTCTTGTCACGCATCCCTACCAGCTCCTACAGCTGTGTCCTCATCCCAGCTGAGATGTGTGGGTGCAGCAGCAACATAGCGGTATTCATAATACTAGGCCTCCGTCTTTTGCTTTCTGTGAGAGTGAAAAGCACTGAGTAACTTCTTTGTGAGCTCCCAGCTTCTTGCAGCAGCACACTGCTAATAGGCTGCCTCCCAAAGGCAAAGATTGTTCCTAGCTCCCATTGATTTCCATTAGATCTGTGGGCAATCAGCACTTCAGATTATCAATCCCTAGTTTTCTTGTTTCCTCCTGCCAAAGCAAGTATTTGCCTGCACCCACTGTGCCCACACTGGAGGAGCTGGCTTCCAAAAATCATTCTCTAATAAGTCTCAACACTGTCCTGGGGGATCCTGAAACTTGATCAGGCTTTGCGTTCATTTATAGGCTAAAAGAATAGTTGTATTTCAGTCAGACCCTCCATGACCCGAAAGAAAAACAAAGATGAACATCTCTTCCCAAAGTTACCAATGGGTCCTATTGTACAGTGGTTTTGTCAGCAAGTCATTTAAGATCTTAATCCCTTTCAGCTATTGGGGGGAGTCCAAGACAGGGGTGAGATGGGAAACCGGAGTAATTTTCACTTGAGTTTTCATCTTTTCTTTTCTCCGTGCTGTAACCTGATAAAGAAGAATGGTATTTCACAATGTGCTACTCCATTCACCGCTGACTGCTTAAAATGAGGAAGGTGGAGGAGTAAGAAGAAAAGATTCCTTTAAATCCTTAGAGGAGCATTGGTGCCTGTAAGAGCTGTTTAAAGAAGAAGTAAAGCCACTTTAGCTTGTTGATCTATTTCTGCACTGTAATTTATGCTGCCATTCATGCAGTGTCAGAAAGCTATTGAAACCTTTCTGCAAACCCACACTGTAGACTTAAGGGGCTCTGGTCCATGGCTCTGCCAACGCTAGTACACTGGTGATAGCATAATAGTAGGTTTCACTCTTAAAGGTTTTTTGGGGGTGAGGGGGGGCTAGTGTAGAAGAGCAAGAATTTTAATGAATCCCAACAGACCACCCACTTAGCTATTAGCAATAGGCAAGCTCCAAGAGGTGAGCTTTGAGCAGAGATTTGAAACATAAGCCAGAGCTTTCATAAATGATTTGTGGTAGGCACGCCGCGACATACCACATCAGTGAGATATCTCAGAAGACAGCACAGGCTGGGAAATTGCTTCTCCATAGCCGCTGGGGAAAAGATACTAATTCTTTGGGCACTGCTACTTTCATGAGAAGGGTAGATAGAAGAATCATTCAGAAGATGGATACTATGTGCTGTGAGCAGCTGGGGAATAGAGAGGACAACGGCATGAAGGAATGATGCTGAGAATAGGACTTGTCTCAGCTAACATTAAATGTTTAGTCATGTAGGTTTTCTTTGTGGGCAGTAGAGAGGGGGACATTCAAAGCATGACTCACGTGACCTATTTTAGACACTAACCTACCCAGGATGAAACAAATTACTCTTTGCTCATGCCTATTTCGCCCCAACAATTCTAAGGAGAGGCTCTACTGGTAGCACAGCCACAGACATCAATATTTCAGACGTGAGAAGGGAAATGAGATGAATCTTCCTTTGAATATGAAATGGGGCTGTGAGACAGGGAAAGCACTTCAAACCTGTGACAGTATCTAGTCACCAATTGCTCTCTGCAAATGGACCACTATGGAAGAAAGACATCAGCTCGTGGGAAAGTCAAGGAAGCGGAACAACAGAGATTGTCTCCTGTGTTGGAGAGAAAGCCTAAGAAACACAGGTAAATACTGAAGGAGAAACTATGAAGAGTCAGGTAACTAAGGTCCAGGTGTTTTTGTTCTACACAAAGATGAATTCAGACTGTGGATAGTGAGATGGTGGGGCAAGGTCAAAATAATGGTTTGGGAAGATACCAGTGAGCTGAGTAGAGTGTTTCTAGTTAGAGGGACATGGAAAGAAGTCAAGAAAGAGGATAGCATAAGAGTCTGGGATAGGTACCTAAACACCATAGAGTTAGTGTGGCAAGATTTGACTATGGCCAGGATATGCAATACCAACAAGAATGCAAAAGGAAAGATGTTTTCGAGGTTAGGAGGACAGTACTGATGGAAACCAAGAAAGGAAGAGAATAAAAAGAGGGTAGGGAGCCTGGGTTCAGCCAAGTTATGTTTCAACTCTATCATGAGATGCACTAAGTAATATGGGAGATGTATCCGCAGAATAACAGAAGAAAATAGAATTGGAAAAAGTGTATGAAAAAACTAATTATGAAATGATATTCATCATGAACAATCGACATTATTAAAACTTTCAATTTTAGTGATGTTTTCTCATTACTACTTTTTCCAAAATTGCATTTCAAAATCAGTATCCATAGTCTTAAACTTGCTGAAATGCACACTTTGCACTGAAAATCCAGTTTTATATGGGTAAAAAAAAAAAAAAAAAACTCTGCGATTTTGAGATGATCACAGCATAAATTTCTATGAACAGTTCTCTAAGCTATATTCCCAGAAAAGTCATGAATCCATTTAGAACTCCAAGAAAGGGAAGTGGTTTTGAAATTCTTAACACTGCTCTTGAGCCCGAATTGCCATTTTGGGTGTATTTCGCGTGAAGAATGGCTTCAGGACTTGATACATCTTCATTTTGGGTCCTGTGCCAAGGAAATTCTCAGTGTTTGGCAAATAATAACAGAAATAAGTTGTGCAAGCATCTGTGAATCTTCACTTTATAATTCTGTGTGTAGAGAAATGGTCTCACAGGCGCATAGGAGGTAGGACGTGTGGCAGAATGAGCCCTGGACGAAGCTCAGGCTGGACAGTAAGTCTTCTAGACAATAAGAGCACAGATGCTGGTCAGTGCCCTCCAGCCACGTGCAGGAAGTCTGCCTTGTGAGCGGAGAAAGGAGGGCACAGATCAGAACAGATTAAGAGGACATCCTTGATCTGTTGTTTTCTTCTGTTGCTGTCAGTATCTGCAATGTGTCTTTCCCTGCGTTGAAACACAAAGGTATTAGAGAAGCCCTCAGCTGGGAGTCTGGGGTGTGGATATACATTTTCATTGGTCAGTTATTCAGATTTTGAAAATGCAATTTCACTCGTTTCTTGAGAGTTTTGTTGGCAGTAAAGCTGGTTCAAGAAGGTGGTTCTGGAAAAGGTATTATAGATATAGATATATATAAAATACATATATTTAACTTTTACAATACCTTTATATACATACATAAACATATGCATACATAAACATATATGTATAGAAAGGTATGTGTGTATACATGTATAAAAAGCAACTGTAAATACTTCCTCCATAGGTCCACATTGGTAAAGGTACTTGAATCCTGGTCCATATTCCTGCGTATTCCTGTTTCAAAGAGTGGTTTCCCTCCCATGACTGGTGTCAAATCAACACCTACCAGCGCGGCAGGTTGGTGAAATCGGGAATAACCAGGCTGAGTTCAAAACTGATGCTGGAAAAGAAAGAAAAAAAAAAAGCAGAGTCAAGTTTTATGAGAGAAACAGAGACTAATGAATCATTATAAAGGCAAAGTGAATGAACAAAATCTCTTCCCAACACTAGGAGATTTGCAAATAAAAAAAAAAATCTGTGAAACATGAAAATAGAAGCACACTCTAAGTCTGTTAAAAGACTTAAACTAAAAAAAAAGATTCCTACATAATATCAATATAAATAATATGAGTGCAAGGCTTGACAATCAGTAGCCATTGACAGATGTACAGTATTAGACTCAGACTTATCTGAAGGAAACTGCCCCTCTGCTGTCATATCACTTTGTATCCCGCTTTGTTTTTGCTGCAGGATGCTGATTTGCTATTCTTGAGTGTTAAATACAAGTCAACAGAGTGCTTTTCTGGGTATGTCCCTCTTCTTTGGGCATCTCATATGCTTCAAAGACCAAATAAGACATGCTAGTCTGTCCACTGGCAACTTCGTCTCATGTCAAGAGCAGTGTCATTGACTCTAGTTACCTTATCATGTCATGTCAGAATTTAATAAGGAAAATTTCACTTTTAAAAGACTTTTCTACTTTTCAAAAGAAGTTTTATGGTAGGTAATAAATCTTCTGTAACAACTGTAGTCTAAAGTATTCGTTGTGCACGGGCCACTATTTGAAAATGGAATAATAGAGAAAATTTTGTGCTGGGATGTTGATATCTATCTCAAAGATGTGATGCATTGAAATAGCATTTTTTTAAGGTGAGTTCATCTTTTAGTAGGCTACCATTGTACTTTAAAGCATATTGTAGTTTAAATCCTGGAAGACAGGGTGTATCTTCTATTGCGTGTCTCTGTTTACATGTTACATGATAAGAGTTATTCAGGATGCTTTTTTTCAAACCTATGCTCTGTGTCCATCAAAAAAACACATGCAGCCCATTCCATGTAAATATATCAGTGTTTGAAACAGTAACCTACTCTGAAGTGAACTGCACAAAATCACAGGATGTTTTTCAACTGGCCAAGGCCAGTGGGAAGTAAAGACAGAGGAAGTAGGTGGGAAGTCCTGGCTTAGTAGGAAAATGCCTTAGTGATATCTGTAACTTTACTGATAACTGGAGGGGGATTTTCTTAAGAGATAACCTGGGAGCTATGTGGGTGAGGATAATCCACTTGACCTTGCTCTCTCCCTAGGCTTCAAGTCATCAAGCCATCATGACAGGTCACTGCAAAATCATTTCTTGGGACTCATTTTGACTGCAGAGCCATCCTGGCGAGGCTCAGCCTAAGAGGAAGGTGAGGGGCAGCCAGGGGATGTCAGAGCAGGGCACGGGAGTGAGGACACAGCAGTCGTGTTTGGAGCCAAGGGTGTGTTTGTGCGAGTGACCTTATTTACATTAACAGGCTGAGGAGAGACCCAATGTACTGCAGCGAGGAAGTGAGTCGACACACATATGGGAGCAGGTCCAGCACCACGTCCTTGGCACAAACCCAGACGCTGCTTTGCAAGGCGACAGCTCGGGGTTTTATCCACCATCCACAGCACTGAATTTTTGAAGTGGTCTGTATTGCACGCTGCCCTGAAAAGAGAATAGCAGTTAGCAGATGCTCCCGGGAAGGGTGCTCTGTGCTGCCACGGAGCACCCTGCTCGGGCAGGCACACAAGCAGGGGAATGGCCACGGCCCCGTGCTCCGCCAGCTGGACCCCTGCAAGCTGTTCATCGAAAACTGTGATTTGTTAGTTCAAGATTTGGCCACTGAATTACTCGTGAACCAACCCTTTTTACTTATTTATTTATTCTTTTACTTGATTCATTATCCGGTGAATATTTGGGGTGGATAATTACCAGTGTGTACTGTGTGTTGCGGAACCGAGGAATATTTGCTTTGGCTTTTCCTCCTGGTTCGTTAGGGTGTGCGGTTGCTGGCCTGGCTTTCATGGCATTGTTTCTGATTACGCAAATAAAGTTTTTAAACACGAGAATAATGAGCACAAACCAGAGAATAAAGCACATCCTGTGGCAATTTCATATAAGCAGTTTTTCTTTCTAAAATCCGTGAGGGGCTCAAGCGGTTGTCCACATACTCACTGATACAGGATAGCAAGCACCAAATAATCAGAGGTTGGTGGGGGCTTTCAATCCTCCCTCTTTTTTTTTTTATTTTTTTTATTTTTTCATGCTTCCAGTTCTCTTCCATGGAGGTGCTTCTAAGGATGGGGAGGAAACGTTTCATTGATACTGCATGAAAACAGCAGCTGAGTGTAGCTGGCAACAAATAGAGACAAGAATCAGTGTTGCTGTTTTCATAGTCTGTTGTGGTGCCAGTACCACCTCAGTCAGGGTGAAGGAAGCTCAGCACTAAACGTGTTTTACACTCTGCTCTGAGACCTGTGCGAACAGAGCTAAATGGCACTGGAGTTGCCTGTTTAAATATATATCTATACATAATATAGATAAATGAGGGCAATCAGAGGAAAAAATGCACTCCTCTCAAAAGCTTTTTCCTGCATTTTGATCAGGATCTGGTGGCCATGTCAACACAGACATGACTTAAAGAAACTTCTGGATTAAGTACACAAATGTATGTACAAACCCCAGATGTGAATGCAATACTCAAACAGCAGCTATTACGAAAGAGTTAGCAATCTGTCACTTCTTACTTTAATTACTGGAAAATCATCCTGATGTTCTTTTAAAAGAGATCAAATCTATGCAAAACATTTTGAATATCTCTAGGAAAACAGCCCCTGTAAAACACTGATGAGCAGAAATTCCACCAACAGAGGATGATATTACTTGCAAGCACTTTCTTGCACTGAGTCTGCAGGTCCACACCTGAATCTGGGAATGTGATGGGGATTCGCTGTGAGATGGCTCAGCTGGAGACAAGGAAGAGCAGAGGGATGGTACATGCAGATTGCAATGCTCACTGCTCATGAGAAACCGAGTAGGGGAATGTACCTGTTTACCTGCATTTTGTGAGACCTCAGGGATAGCTCAGCAGCTCTCAACCCCACAAAGTGTTGAGACCTCAAACCCCCACCATGCTACCAAGAATGCTATCTCAAGAGGCAGCCGTACGAAGCCCTCTGAAGCCCTGAGACATTTCTGTGAAGTCCAAAGACAGAGTGCGGCTCTGCTCTGCTGAGCTGCCACAGAAAAATACCTTGTGATCCCATCTAATCTTAGCAAGTAATATCAGCAGGCAGCAGTGATGTATCTGCCAGCTCCCCTACAGTCCTTGGTACATGATGTTGCCTTTCAATCAGTGCACTTAATTCCTGAAGTTAGGAAAGGCCAGTGTTGGTGTGAGTTCCTGCGTATCGCAGCCTGTAAGCCCCGAAATTCCCGTTCTGAACAGTTTCATGCTGGGTTAAAAATACATCTTTTTTTTTCAGTATAACCTCTAATCTTGATTAAAATACTTCCACGGACAGGAAGCCTTGGCTGCATCCTTGGTCAATTACTGCAGTGGCTCTTGCATTCCCTAATCCCTGTTAATATCACTGCTTGTCAAAGACGATTTGTCTTTCTTGGAAGACGGCCGCCTCTTCTGTACTAACTGGAGGAGAAAGAGGCAACTCAGCAGTTGTGCCGAGGACAGTGAATGGCAGGGAAGAAAGGCACCCTGTTTTCTGGGGAAAATGTACAGGAGGTGGGTGAGCGTCTGGCCCTGACTGTTAACGCTGACTGTTAATACCATGTCTGCCCTTTCTGGATGCAACATAAGCCTCAGTTTTAACCGTGCGCAATCCCCTAACATGTTGTAGCTGTGTTTGCCAGAGCTGTGTTTGCCAGAGATACTAACTTTTGTATCCTGGCCAAATTGCAAGACAGATTATGTTCTGCTGACCTATATACCCCTAAAGTCATTTTCAATTAGTACGGCAGCTACTTCCCCCGTTTGCATGGTTAAACTTCTGCCGTGCCGCAGTGCTGACCTGAGACTCCAGAGCCCATGTTCACTAGCAGGATTTTGCTGGCGCTTGCACGCACAGGCAGACCGGGGAGGAACAGCTACCTCAAACAAGCCTCTCCTCATAGCCTCGTATTTCCACGAAATGCCTGCTGCTCCTGCCCTGCTGCTTCTGGGAAGCATCAGACCTGCTCCAGGTGGCACAGGGAGAAACTTGGGCCCCAGCCTTCCTGCGTTTGACAGATTCCCCGGGAGCAGGAAAACAAACCCCAGCTTCTAAGGCTTCACGTGGCTCCTCTTGCTAACCGCCAGGACCAGAGCAATTAAATGTAGCTTGGCTGGAAAATGCAAAGAGCTGATGGAGGCAGAGGGAATCTACAGGGAGGGAGCAAGGGAGGGATTTGTGAGTGGGAAAGCTGTATTTGTGAAAATGGGGCCATCCTCTTCTCAGGAAACTCACAGCAAAGTTGAAAGAAATAGTGGAGGTGCCTTCATTCAAGAGCGGGCTCTGGAAAGGGGAGGAAGGTGCCGTGAGGAGGAGGAATCAGGACTCACCCTGATCTCCACTAGCCACAGCTGTCCTATCTGCAAAGCTGGGTCCCCGTCTGGGCTCCTCAGGACATCAGGACAAAAAGGCGGACATATTGGAGCAAGTCCACGGAAAGGCCATGAAGATGATGAAGGGATGGCAACATACATCATGCAAGGAGAGGCTGAAAGAGATGGGAGTTTTTATAAGGAAAAATGTCAGTGGGAATCTGTTCAGTGTGTGTAAGTACCTGATGGTGACAGTACAGAAGACAGAGGCAGAGTCTGCTCCGTAATTCCCAGGAGCAGGGCAAGAGGTTGTGGGAAATCTTCTTTATTGTGAGGGTCATTGAACACTGGAACAGGTTGTCCAGGGAGGCTGTGGGGTCTCCATCCCTAGTAATATGCAGAACATGACTGGACACAGCCCCGAGCAACCTGTCCTAGGTGACCCTGCTCTCAGCAGGTGGGATGGACCAGTTAAACTCCAAAGGTCCCTTCCAACCTCAGCTATTCCGTGATTCTATCTTTAAGCAAATCTCTTTTGGGTTTGTCCCCAAACTGTTTTTGTTTGCTTGTTTGTTTTTAAGAACTAGTCATTCATGCTGCAGAAGAAAACGTAAAGCATTCACTTTCTTGGTAAATATCTGAAGTAAAACTAAGGCTTTGAAAGTCTATCCAGATTGAACAGAGCATATTTCTAAAGCAAGCTAATATATGAACTTTTATCACTGCCACTGTGGCCTTCCCCTGGTTTGTATGCCTTTGCATCTGTGTTTTTTATTATTACTATTATTAATTTTATTTTTTGCACTCGTGGACAGTTCGACATTATTAAAAAAAATTAGCATACAGTTGCAGATGAAAAGCACTCTTGTCTATTGGCCCATCAATGCACTGTGAGCATATACAGAATCCAAACCTTCCTCTTCTGCATTCCAATGTTGCTTTATTTCTATCATGATGTGAAATGTATAAAGTTGATATGTCAGTCAGCTATTCCTTCAGGGAATAGGGACATTATTTTCTAAGAAAGGGAAATGTATTGAAGCTAAGACCCTTTGAAAATAACAGAAAACTGAGATATATTATCAATTTATGCTCAGCCTTGAAACATTCCTGTATAACTGCACAGCCACTATTCTATTTAAGTTTTCCACATTATTTTCTTACTATGGGTATAGGAGCTCCAGTAATATCTGAAAGAGCCTCTTTTATTCTGTGTAGTCTCCGCGACTGCAGTAAGACTAAACTTACTGTAAAAGCATCTTTTGCTGTAAAATCCTTCTGGACTTAAAAGCGCAAAGCTTGGTTTTGACTCCAGTTGAAAATGTGCATTTGAAAACACAAACCATTCCTTACTTGTGTTTTTACATCTTTTCTTTCCTGCTTTTGTCACTACATCCAAAGGAATTATTATAGCTCAGGGTTTTCCTTCTTTTCCCTTCAGTTTTGGAAAAAAAAAAAACCAGACAGTTCTCCCCTTTCCTTTTGTATTTTCCCCTGGACCTAGCATGGAAAATGTGGGGAGGAAGTAAAGTTTAATTTTGAAAGGAGAATTTTCAAAATGGAAATCCTAGTTAATAAGATGAAAATCTATTTCCAGTCTGCAATTTCTCACTTGTTTTAAAATTAAAGCCTTCTCAATACATTGGTAAACTTTTGGCAAAACCTTTACTCTGAGGATCAAGGAATTTTTTTTTTAGATGAACATTTTTAACTGTTCTAATTCCTGTATTTAACTGCTTTAGGTGTCTCTGCTGGAGAAGGGGCGTTGGACTAGATGATCTCTAGAGGTCCCTTCCAACCTTAACCATTCCGTGATTCTGCGATTCTGTAATTATATCTGTTTTCTTTCTTCATTTCTGTCAGCTCACTATTACTATTCAGTAGTAGTTACTGGTGTTTGTGTCCTTTTCCCACTCTCTTAGAATCTGCAGATGCTGGTGGGAAAGTCTGAGAATCTCTGCTCATGAAACGATAACGTTTTCATAGAATCATAGAATGCTTAAGGTTGGAAGGGACCTCTAGAGATCATCTAGTCCAACCCCCCTGCACATGCAGGGTCACCTAGAGCACATGGCACAGGACTGCATCCAAGTGGGTTTCGAAAATCTCCAGAGAAGGAGACTCCACAACCTCTCTGGGCAGCCTGTTCCAGTGCTCTGTCACCCTCACAGTCAAGAATTTTTTCCTTAAGTTCCTGTGGAACTTTTGGTGTTTCAGTTTGTGGCCATTACCTCTAGTTCTGTCGGTGGCTACCAATGAAAAGAGGCCGGCACCATCCTCCTCACTGCCTCCCTTGAGGTACTTATAGACACTGATTAGATCCCCTCTCAGCCTTCTCTTCTCCAGGCTGAACAGGCCCAGCTCCCTCAGCCTCTCCTCATAGGGCAGATGTTCCAGGCCCCTGATCATCCTTGTGGCCCTGCGCTGGACTCTCTCCAGCAGCTCCACATCCCTCTTGTACTGTGGAGCCCAGAACTGCACACAGTACTCCAGATGTGGCCTCACATATTTTTGTTCACATATGCTCATATAGAAGTCTATTAGGAGGTTGGTTCTTAAAGGAAATCAGAGCCAAAGCACATGCATGATCTGGGAAGCTAGGGAATGAAACTCAACTGCCTGCAGAAATCCCAGGTTAAGGCACCATTTCCGGAGTTAAGGCAGAACTTTGGAAGGGCAGAGTTTATACTGGCTACACATGGAGCAACTCCTTCCCCTGAGCTTTGCTGCTGGAAGGGGAAAGTGTGTCTGAGGAAGCAGTAGGACCTGTTTACAAGGATGGATGTGGGCCCACACTCATGCTCCATCTCTCTCCAGCCTCAGCAATTCCTGCCTTTGCTCCCCAGCGTATTCCCTATTGTGGCATTGGTCGTGGGTGAAATCTGATGCTGTTTAGAAATTCTCCAAGTTACCTTCAGGCATAGGCAGGTTGAGGAGAAGGTCAGGAGGTTGGATGGGTTTCAAAAAGCACTGCTTTAAAACGAATGTGATGGAAATGTGAAAACCTATCATTTCCACCAAACGAGTCCCACAGGGTCAGGGTGAGGATGTGCTCTGACAGCACCAGTGTCTCCTGGTGCATCTGGCAAGCCGGGTGCTGCTCACGCACTTTGTCACTCAGCAGAGACCCAGGCACGCAGTGTCCCACCAGGTAGACAGTGAAAACAGTCGCGTGTCGCCTGCCGGGCACGGATTGAAGCTCCAGCCCTCCCTCCTTCCGAGCCTCTCTCCCTTTCCCACAACCTTCAAGGCCATTTTTCATTTCTCATTCCCTTCCTGTCTCCTACTGATACCTGATGCTTTTTTTTTCTTTAGGCAGCATAATTCACGGCTATTTAGTGCTGCATCCAGGTACTTCCAAATCCATCCACATGTTCCCTGGAATGCACATGCCAATAGCAAAACATACCCTCCAACTCCTAATCTTTTGCAGTTATCAGCTGGAGCTTAAACTCATACCTGACCCACTTGTATCTAGCTCAGATTTCAGATGCAGGTTAGGCATGGCTTGTGAATAAATAATTTCCCTTTGGAGGAATTTATCCCATCAGGAACTGTGTGCGAGTTAAGTATTTCTGTGCAACCCCAGCATCTGCTAATGCACAGCTGTAACTGTCTGTCTTCTTTTTGGAAGACCTGTCAAGGGCCAGCTTGACAGGAACTACATGAGTAAGCAGACAGGATTTGACACTGACTAATGCAGCTTATCCATCACCATTAGGGATTCAATGATTCAGTCTCCTGGGAAAAAAATAAATAAATAAAAGAAACACACGAGGCAGACTGACAAGCCCAGGGCACCACATTCACCCAAATAGCCCCCCGGCCAAGGATTCCCAGGTATGTTTCTAAACCAATGTGTTGCACTTGATGAACACGCTTGGGGTGATGACTCAGAACAGATGCTGAGATGGCTCTCACACCCACTTGATAAAGTACTACCTACTAGTACTTGGAAAGGTTGTTCAAGCAATCATTAACTGCTGGGGGAAGGAGTTCTTCCACCCTTTAATTTCCTTTTAAGCAGGAAAAAAAAAAAAGAAAAAAAGAAAGAAAGAAAAAAACACCATGTAGGAGCCAGTGTCACCTCTAATGCAAGAGTGCTGAGAGTCTGAGCAGCTTTTTCTAGCTTTTCTGTTTCTTGGTGGGCTCATAGGGCCATTATCTGCTGTAGAGCCAGGTCGTATTGCTCCAGAGTTTGCAGTCTGGTCTCAAGCACACAAAATCTTTTCATGGTTTTGCAGCATGCTGCAAGCACAGCACAACACTTCTGGGCCTTCAGCCCTTCCACACATCTGGTGGAAGAGGGCTTCTAATTTTTGAAGCAAGTTGGTCACTGGGACTAGTAACAAGCAAAACAAGGTTAGGATAAGCTCTTCCTCATGACTGGAGTCTTGGGACCTGCTAGTCAGAGCACTGGCATAGACACCTGTGATCTCAGAGCAAAAGGGTGTTCAGGTTCAGACTGTGGACACCTACGTGACAACACATCAACCTAGTATTTGAGGTTTCATTGTCAGTAACGAGGATCTGGAACCTCATGTGGCTGTGTGAACATCAGCATTTAGTGCCATCTGAGATGCTGCTGGGTTTCCAAGAAAGCTGGTAGACATGATCAGGCCCCAAAATACCTGCACCTGAACTGAATCGAGCCCAGGTGATTTCTGTCCTGCAGAAATGGAGCTTTGCCAGAGTTACTATAAAGGTGTCTATGTCTTTGAGTGCCCTGCTCTCCTAGGTCTGGGAAATAGGGGTGAAAAGGCACCAGCCAGCCTGGCAGGGAGCTGAATTCTTTGCTCTAGATGCTAACTCTTCACCCCGCTGTCACCCCAGGGCACCCTGAGCCCAGCCAGGTGTGGCTGCAGCCATGGGTGCAGGGAGGAGCGCAGAGTTCCTGAGCACCAGCGGGCATTACTCACCCGGGCATGGTGCCAGCACACTAACCAGCTTATACAACTCTTGGAGTAAATGTGGCTGGTGTGTGGCCAGATAAGTGAAGTGGCAGGAGTAAGTGTCCTTTGGCATGCTTGCGTGCTAACGGGTTCCCCTTGCAGGGCCAAAGAGGAGTCATGACCCTGAGGACCTGGTTGGGAGGGGAAACTGCTGAATGAGTCTAGCTTGAAATGGGGCAGGAGGTGCAGGTTTAGGCACAGAGATCTATTGGTGCTCAAGCAGATGCCTCTCTGTTACTAAATCTGAATCCAGACCACTATTCTCAGCCACTCCTGAATTGATTTGCCAATCAATATGACCATATGACAAACCTGTAAAATACACAGCAAGTTATTTGGGTCTTCTGTCTGGAGGCCCTTTCCCTCTGCCTGGGGCATGACAAGAACTTGGTACCACCTTTGGTTTCAGGTCACATATAAAAAGCTGTGGTACAGCTTGGTATGGGAAGCTCTGCATAAAGCTCCCAGGAAATCTAACCTAGCTACTTTCTTCCCCACTCAAGCAAAGCCTCAAAAGGATGTCATGGGCAGTACTGAGAAACGAGGATCAGGGAGTTTCTAATTCTATATAATGGTCTATTCAGCTATATCGATTTTTTTTTTTGCTTGATTGCCTCTTGGGAGTCTCTGGTGGCAAATGTAAATGTTAATGAATAAAATTCTATGCAGCATTTACGTCATCTTCATTCACTTTTCACCTTTCCACCATCTTCATGAAAGCATAACTTCAGATTTCCTGCTCCCAAGTTACATCTGCCTCCTTGGTGGCCCACAACAAACCAACAAGTGACCCAATGAAAAATGGACACCTCGTGCCTTGAGGTGTTCTTCAGCACGACGTATGGATTTGAAAAATTATTTAGGGTGAAGTGATGAGATTTGCTGTCTGGGTTTATGCTTTCTTCCTGATGTGTGAAGATGTCAGCTGATGAGGACACAACCTGAACGGCTCCAGGTGAAGAAAACCAGCTCAATGAGTGCAATCAGGGATAGCTTACAATCTCACTAGGTCTCCACTAGGGCCTTTAACTACTTACTTTCCTGAAAGTACTGGTAGGGGACTTCTTTTCGTAAAGGAATGAGGCTGGGGAAAAGTGATCGACGCCTTCTATCTTAGCATATTTGTAATGCAGTTGGCATTTTTCAATTCCGTGCCAACATTTTTTATAACATGCAATAAACCTGTACTGTTTTTGTTAAGCATTAACGCTTATTTTCTACAGAAAGCAAATCTATCCCATTTACAATGACCGTCTACATCACAAGGTGGTAATTAGTGTTCTAAAGAAGCAGCATGTAAACTACTTGTATGTCCTCGTTCAAGGTGGAGTTGAGCTCAGTTGAGCTCTGATGAGCTCAACACCTCTTGCTTTGGGGCCTAGGTGCACGCTGTCATGTTAGGAGATGAAGTCTTCGATGGCCATGCTGACTCGGGGCATTCCCGACCCTGACTACCTGTCCCTGTCCCTGTGCATGGCACGACAGCCCCCACTTTCCCGGCAAACTTCTTTGCATGGCACTGCGACCTGGACTGAGACGCTGATCTGGCTTAAAGCAACATCTGCCAAAACCCTCCCAGTCCCCTCTGTTTTAGCTTTTTTTTTAAAGCCGGATCAATTCCTCAATCTGGTCATGGTGCCAACAAAGCTGACGGGGCAGAAGAAAAGCCTGGAAGAGGAAAGGTGAAAAGGTGAGAGTAAGAAAATCTTCAGCTCATCCTGTTGCCACAGACGGTCTCGTGCAGGGCTGCGGGCTGAGCCGCATGGCGGGGGCATCCCATGGCAGGAGGTTGTCCCCAAACCGGCCGCCTTGTTCAGCTCCAGCTCCCGCACAGAACGAGCTCTCGCCCGACTGTCGTCATCGGGCTGTGGCTTCAGGAGGGGCACAAGGCAAGAAGGAAAGCAGCCGGTGGGTGCCCGCCACTGGGGAATAAAGGAGGAGTTGTTAGGAGCAGAGCTGCTTTGCATGAGAAAAATAAAAAAAATTGGAAACGCTGAATGGCTGCCGTTTTTTTTTCAGTGTGTGCACCTGTACGCGGAGGAAACTGCGTGCGATTTAGTGGAGAGCAATCAATGCAGGCTCTGTTGCCGTGCCAGGCAGTGTTACAGGTGTATCAGCTGGTGGCATTAAGACTGGCTGCTCTTTTTTTTCTGTTGTTGTTGCTTCAACGGATTGCAGTTTTATGGGCATGCATATGCATTACTGTGGGAAAAGCCAGATGTGGCCATAGCCATCCTTTTCACATGCTCTGTGCCAAGCAAGCCATGCCGAGCCCCACGTGAAGCCTGCCCTCTAGGAAGCCTCTGTAGAAACCAGCCCGTGACCCCAATCCATCAGCAGCTACCATTGTTACTCCCCCAGATGCCTGCCTGCATCCTGAGGGGATGCAGCTACGCTCACTTGCTCTTCAGTGTTGTGCTTTTTTTTTTTTTTTTCTGTAGTTTTAAATAGTAATAGGTCACCCTGGAAGCATGTTTGCTTCCTTGTCCTTTCTGGACTCAAATACAGAGCAGCCAAAATTGTTCCAGGCTTAAAATTTTATAACCAACCAGCAGGACACACTTGGAGAGCTTTGCAAAGTACAATGCATAGCTGAACGGAATCATCATCCTCAGAGTTTAAGCATAGGAACACAGAGCCCCAGCACTGCCACACACAGGATTTTTTTTTTCTTTCCTCCATATGTGCAGCCTTTAAATGCTTTCAGCAAGTATGAGGCTTTGCTACAGGCTCAGATGTTTCCCTTTACACTGATATAAATGGCATATGTGGCATTGCTCAGAGATGGTGGTTATAACCATGGGGTGGGAAGTGGCCGGGAGGATAAGGGCTGTGCTTGTCCCTAGCAGAGCGAGAATCATTAGAGTCAGATGGACAGGCAAATAGCAGGCTCTTAATTAACGGGAGGAATTTGTTATACTAAGAGAAAGTATGAAAAATATAACTGAAGGCTTATCTCAGTCTTGGTGAGTTGGACTCCCTTCTGCATTTTATCTAAATCTGATTTAAGCGTGTATTTCTCTCTGCTGATTTCCAGCTCTAAAAATGGCCATTTCAAGTAACTGCAGCTGCTTTGATTATCCTGGATATGTTTCCTCCCTGTAGATACTAACACAATGGTTCTGGTCAGTACAGATATCTGGGCTGAGACACAACAGTCAAAAAGGTAACAGAGCCCTGGGTAACAGTCTTTAGTTATTCCCCTCCAAGCTGGGAGGACCTGTGCACCTTTAGGAGATGTGTCATTCACTCTAGATATATTATTCACCGGAGAAGCACCTGAGCCACCGGAGAAATCACTGACTTCTCCACTTACCAGCTAAGAGAGGCAGAGTGTCCCTATGTTATTATTGTAATTAAAGAATATTGTGTTTTTAATTTGTACACTTCCTTCCTAAGCATTGTTTGATATGAATAAATGATAACAGACTGGTTATTGTGGGTTATTAATAACTTAATATTTACCCACCATATGCTGATTCCTAGGAACGGGAGCAGTAAGCAGTGCTGTTTTGTGCTAGGTGCCCCTCGCTGTGCGCAGAACTAAACCAATCCATCTTCACTACCTCTTTGCATCACTGCAATTTGGGCTTGCTTCTTACGGTCCTAACTCCCTGCCTCATCACAAGCTTCTTCTGAATTTGAGGATATTGGAACTTTGAAAAAAAAAAAGAAAAAAAGAGTTTGTTTGGTCTTCTGTGTTACCTCTTGCATTTGTATGGAGTGCATACTCTGTGGTCTGTTTTTAATTTCCATGATTCTATAGTGCTTTTGGGTCCAAGGTGCTAAATATAGCTCTACCCAATAATATCCAGCCTCTTTTTCATTTCTTTCTTAAAAAGTTCTTTTCTGCTTTTATCATTTAAGCCTAATGGGTTTACATTATTAGGAGCTCTCCAATCTGTACAACTCGGTTATGAGGAAGATGAGTGCCTCAAAAGTTTCCAAGAACATTTATTTAAATTTTAAAAATGAAATACTTTATTTGGCTTTGCAGAATAAGGAATGGTGTGGCATCTTCTCTCACCCCTCCCTACTACAAACTGGTGTATGTTTTCAGGACAGAGCGAATATATGCAGCACGCAGCTTAGAAAAATGACACACTGTGGAGAAAAGTCAGTAGACAGCATGAAAAACACTGGCGTGAACCTCTTGTATTGGCAGACTCCTACCCGAATTAGTTCTGGATAAGCGAGAACATCTGTAGTTGGAGAAAACTACTTCTTCCTATTCCTAACACAGTCATGCCCAAAAAATACAAAGCAGGAAAATGTTTGGGGAAACTATTAAGGAGCAAGAAGGGAAAAGAGTATTTATGCATCCAGACAAATATGGAGCCATTTGAGACAAATATGAAGTCATGTGTAATAAACAGCTTGGATTTATAAGGCCCAAGGCAAGCTGAATAAATGTGAGGGCTTTTTGGGGACTGAACATCCCAGATCAGCCAAGGAAAAGAATGTGGTGGATATAATGGGCCAGGCCCACAGAGACACAAGGAGCTCTGAACACGGCTCAAGAGCCAAAAGCTATGTTTCCCCCAAGCTTAATTGATACCACTTCGATACCACTGGTCCAAGTCAGTAGCTGGTGATGGTCAAGTGTCTTTGCTCTTGGCTACTCAAGAAGGATATGCCTTGTAACAACCTTTGTTGTCACAAAAGGATGACAGCATCAAGGATCCTTTCTGGTCAAGCTCAGCTGGGGTTACATTGCCTTTCTGCAGTAGTACAACCATCATGGCTCAAGCTCTACCACCAGGTATGAACACAGAGGGCTGAGCCCTCCAGAAGGAACACAAGGTTGGACCTTACATCAATACCAGCCCAAGACACAGTGAGGCAAAGTTTTTTTAGAGTTAAAAAAAAAAAATGCTTGCCTTGTTGGCTTGCATGTTGAGGCAGTACCAGTAAAAGGACTGTGAAGCACAGTATCATGCCACGGAAGTCACAGAAGTCACCACTGGTTTTAATGCTTCATTATTCCCAGCCCCCTCTTAAGGGCAACAAACAGTGTCTTTGAGAAAGGTGCACCTTCAGTTCTGCCCTTGGTGAGGGTCCCTTGATCACGCACATTGCATTACTGATAGATCACCCAGAGTCTTTGGAGGGAATCACCAGTTCCCCCTGAAATGGGCATCAGGTGTATCTGTGAGGATAATTAATTCTAGGCATTGCTCCCAGTAACCAGTAGACAGCTTGAGACACCAAGCCTGGCTGCCCCACAAAGACCACTAGCACAACACCAGGGCTCCGTACATCTGGAAACAGGACTTTATGTCCACAAGCCATGCTCAGTTATGACCAGGAGACATTGCAAGGCAACTATTTGGCTTAGTCATCCTCTTCTGGTGGCTGCTGGAAGCATTAATTGTCATGGTGCTGTCCAAAGTCCAGAGGACAAATCTGCTGGTATTGGAAATCGCAGTGGCTCTGTAGGGCTAGGTTGATGCCAGCAGAACAGATGGTGCAAGAGTGGTGCAGGGCTCACTGCTTTACCTTTGCAGAAAGTTTATTGTGCAAGGCAGAACGGAACTGGTTCCAGCTCTGTTTTGGCAAAGGAAAAAAAAAGCTGTGTTATTTGGCATGTGTCTATCAAGTGCTACCATGAACTTGTATCCCAGTGGGTGAGAAAACTCAAATATGACAAATCTAAAGCTTAATTTTGCCTGAAAAAAATATACCAGACTGTTAATGCATACGACCAAGGTCTTTGCTTCAATCTGCTGAAAAGAGATCCTTCCTCATCGCCCCAGGCTCTTCTGGAACAATTTAGTCCAGCCTCTCATGTCTGCTGCTTCTGCAGCTTTGTGCCATTCTTACTATGGTAAAAGTTAAGTTTCCAGCTAATTAAAACAAGAAAGAAGCTGTGCTAAGAAGATGGGGAGGAATCTAAAATTATATGATAGCCTATGGATATGCAAATTCAGTCAAGGGAGACAGAATATATCCTCTAGGCTGTGATACTTTTGGCAACATATGCTGAAACTCCAGACTCCATCCCAGAGAGCCAGAGGGTCAAGTGTGCCTGAACTGGATCTCACATGGAGAAGGGAAGCAGTGCTGGTCTTTCACAGGCCTCCTGTGTGTCTTCTACTTGGCAAGGTCAGCCTTAAAGCAAAGCAGAGACCTCTCTAGCTTTGTGTGGATTAGCAAACTAAAACTGATGAAGGCATGAGCCTCAAGAGATCAGTCATAGTACAATTATAAGCATGGTCTTATATATAGCTATGATGTGGTCCAGTTTGTGCTCTTCCAAGGAACAACTCCTCATGCACACTCATGGTTAACCCATTTCCAAGACTGATTTTCGGGTGCAAGAGGGTTTTAGCTGAAGAATACATGAATCTACTCCATATCTTCCCAACAATTAGGAAAAAAAACAAAACAACAACAACAAAAAAAAAACCTTAAATCAGATCAGCTTTTAGCAATTCTGGCCTTGCCCTCCTCTTGGCTAGTAATGCCTCTTTCAAGGCCAGCTCTGACTTATCCACCAGAGGGAAGTTCTTAAAAAGTTTTGTGCTGAAGTAGCCCTCCTTATGCTCTTCATTAGGAAGATTTTATTCCTGCCACGTCCAAGGTTACACCAGCAGAAGTTGGATTGGACTTGTATTTCTTGGCTAAACAATGACTAAAGGAAACATGATAACTATCTACAAGTATCTGATGGGTGTAAACTCCAGTGAGGAAGACTAATTGTTTTGTGTGGTTTAAGGACTTTTATGGCCAAGAGTGATTAGATTAAACTAAACAAAGCAAATTATAATTTGAATACCTTTGGGCTACAATACCTGCTGGGCTACAAGAACAACTCCCAGGGGATGCGGTAGAAGAATCATGTCTGGGTCATTTAGAACATTGTAGGGAGCAGAGCAGTATCGTTATTTACACGGGAACGCCATCCCATAACCAGTCTGTCCCTTCTCCCAGCCATGTGCAAGCCCACACCATCCCATGTCTATGTGAGCGTACACCCTACCGAAGCAGGAGGGAGGGAGGACGTCAGACCAAGAGCGGCTCAACCCTGTGCCCCAGCCCTGCACCGGGTCTGCCCTTTCTTTCTGCTACCGTAATCCACTACCTAAAGAATAAGTTTCCTTGCTGCTAATCCTGAGTTTGGTGCCTGGATTATTAAGGGAGAGGTGCTTTTAACCTGATTCTGTATTGACTCTCCAAAGAATGAGTAAATTTTCATCAGTGATTCAGCAGGCTGGAACTTAAGGTTTCTTAAATTCACTACTAAGCCTGAGTTATCACAGAACTAAAGAGATGCTCCCAGCACTGCTTCAGATTACACCTTTGACATCTGACAGGACATTATACAGTACAATTGTACTGGAAGGGAGCAAACAAAGTGTAAGGCTCCCTCTGAGGATTTACAGATGCCCCCTGAAACATGGCAGGGAAAAGTGAACTTTGTCTTTTACCCAGGAGAAATGGCATGTCACAATCTCAGGTACACCTGTGTAAATCTGTTTGCTCTTTCCTCTGAAAACTAAAAATAGATCACACAGTCACATCTGACAGGAGTCTCTGACAGAAAACATGATCTTACTTTGGTGCTGAAAGCAAATGTCATTGCCTTGATCACCACTGTGTCTTTGCATATCCTGCAGCTTCTCAGGAAAAAGGAAAAAAAAAGAAAGAGGTGGAACTGTGTTGTTCAAGAAATCAGGATGCTTTCACCTGGCATACTTTTCTCTCTTGCTAATTATACAGGCAAAACAGCAAAGAGATTAGATAAGCCAGGTAAAGCTCCTTGTTGATGTCCTCATTGTCTAGGAGACTAGCTTTATTTACCTGACATGACTAGTAGGCAAGGGTAGGAGAAACTCACCCTTTTTAAAACTGTAGATTACTTCCAAATTGCAGGTTATCTGTTCTAAAGCAACATCACTTAATTGGCTATATTTTCCTTTAATTGGTGCAGTTGTTGGCATATTGTTAAATCCCACTTAGTACAAGTGTGAGAAACATGATGTTAAAGGTAGCCAGAAGAAAGTAAAAGAGGGCTTTAGCATCCTCCCATAGAGCTTTCTGAGAAGGCCCTGGTGTATTCATGTAAAGTCAGGAAGAGAGCGAGGAAATGTAAAGCATTCAAAAAAGCAAGCAAGCAAACAACAAAAGAAAAAGTTAGGTCTGGAGTTTTGAGTAAAGTGTCATCTCAAGTTTGAAGGCTCAGCTATTCTTCACAACAAAAGGAAGTTTTTATATATATACACACATATATATATAATAGTGCTAAGTTTAAAACATGTTACCATGTCTTTATTCCTTTCTATAGAAGAGCACAATCCGAGCAATTCACTATATACTAACAATTTTGGAAAATTCTGGGAAAGTCAGTTATCAGAAGGAGACAACTCTATGGTCTCCAGAGTATTGCTGTGGGTGGTACTGTCCATAGATACGAGGGATACTGTCAGACATACTGATAGCAACTTGACTGATACAACCCATATCAATTATAGCGATTTTTGAAAGCATTTGTAGCATGTGCCGCCATACATCAACTGCTCCCCAGACAGACACTCACAGGGGTGTGCTCTATTTTCCTGTCAGTTGTGTCCTCTAAAAGAAGATAAATATGCATCCAAATAGATGATCTTGGTGAGCCAAAAGACCAAATAGGTATTTTTAGTGTTCAATACGATATTAATTTCTAGGGTATGACATCACCCCTAAAGTATCTGCGAAAACATCTACCGGAATTGCCACCTGGCCATTTCCCAGGTACTGAGCATGCCTTATAGCTATTGCCCATACCACTTACTCTTGGCAGAACTGATCTTGTCTGAGCTAACACCAGAAGCTGCAGAACAGCAAGCACAGTATGGGAAACCCCCATTTTTGCAACTTACCCATATTAGCCTGACATCGGGGAAGGTCTCCATGTGTGCTAAAAGAAACCTGGACAAGGGTCAGGGTTGACGAGTTCAGGACCTGTCCTGGACTCATGTAAATACTTTCCACACAGACCCAGTCTCAGACTGGTGAGTCTGGCTGCTTCTGGTCTGTGCCCTGTGCGTCAGCAAACTCAGGTGTCTGTACAGAGCTCCATCTTGTGCTGTGGACATGACATATCTTGGAGTCTTCAATGCCTGAGTTCACCTTGCAGTCCCTGAGGAAAATGTCCCATTTTAGAGGAAAGGGTCAGGCTTAAAAACGAGAGAGGGTCAGGCTTAAAAACGCTCTGCTGTGATTCCACAAACCTTGGCAACATGTTAATAAAAGCCTAAGATCCAAGTCCTTCCTTTATTTAAACACTGTTTATTTGGTTTCCCCTAATGATACAAACTGGATGAACAGCAGTCCTTGACATCATTACTATTTTTTTTTTTCCTCAGGGCAGTGACCCACCTTACCCTCCAGCCCTATCTCTGCTTGGTTGCTCTCTCTCTGCTGTGCTCCAAATTTAAAAATTTTTCTTTTTCTTTTTCTTTTTTTTTTTGGTCTGGAGAGACAAGTTAGCATGATGGGACTTCACCCCCAAATTCAGCTTCAGGCTGCCCAAGACTGTGAATCCAAACTTGCGCAAAAGCCTTAGCAAGGAAAAAAGGTAGACTGCCCGATCCTTCTTTTTTTCAGCCTGGGCAAGACTTCTCAGCACTTAGTAATGAGTCCTCTACCCAGGCCTTTAGCTTTCTCTTTCCCTGTGTCAGGAGATATTTGCATTTATGCTGCAAGGACACTACTTTGTAATTTTTTTTTTTTTTACGTGACATTTTAAAAAAGGGGCACCTCAGTACAAGGGAGACGTGTAAACTAGAGGGTATTCAGAGAACAATAATAAAATAACAATGGCCTTGGAAACATCTGTAAGGCAGCTATTTAGAATTCAAGCTGGTAGCATGCTGAGGCAAACCTCAAGTGAAATTAAAAAAAAAAAACAAAAACTTGTTAAATATTTCAAAAACAGGCATCTAAAAAGTATTATTGTCTCTATGTAAGTAGCTTGTGTAAACAGCCTGTTACACTTGGGGCTATGTCTTTGTAATTAGACATTATTTGTGATAGGAATGCATAGCACAAAGTGTGAGGAGTGGATACATTCCAAGTGTGTCCATACTTTGACCAAGAGAAGGTTGTGATTTCAGCTCACTGCAGGGAGAGAAGAAACCTCATTCCTTTTGTTTATTCTCCTTGAGCTCTCTGCAATAATTATACGTTTCACTGGAAGTGATTAACCTGGTGAAGAAGATAATAAATCCAAAAGAACCTCAGAACAAAAATAAAGTGCTGGAAACAATTCTCCAAATTTAAGGACTGCAGTACTTATGGAACTATAATCATATTCAGATCCCTCAAGTTTGCCTAATTACATGAGAGGAAGAACTATCATTCACTCTTCTCTTAAACACTGTGGCAGCATTTGTGACAAGTAACTAGCACAAAATTATTTGCAAATGTTCTGGTGACCTATAAACATCAATTTGATATGATTCACTCAATTTTTATTCTAAAAAAAAAAGTGCATTTTTCATTTTTTTAATAGAAAAGACTCTCTATCAGTCAATGTGAAACAAGATCCAATGGCTGGAGGCTGAAGCTAGATACATTTCAGCTTTGAAATAAGGTGCACATCTTAGCAGTGATTAATTAAGAATTGAAATAACTCCTCAGGGTATATGATGAATTCAGTACCTCTTGAAGTCTCCAAATGTTGTCTTTCCAAACCTCATGTTATACCTGAATTACAAAGCGAGGTCTTGATGTAGGAATTACAGGGAGGAGCAGTGTTATGGTATTTCTCAATAACAATGAAAAGATGTTTTCCACATCAAAACTTCAATGCTTTTTTCATTTTCTTTTGATACACAAAGTGAAATTCATTCCTTCTAGTGAAAACCAGTCCACTGCAGATGAAATCAACAGGCCATTGCCAACTTATACCAGTAAATAAAGCCAAACTTTTAAAAACACATATCCCCTAAATTTGCAGTTCCCTACTGGGCTGCAGAGTAGTGCTTTCAGTCACGCTTCAGCCTGTTCTTCATTTTTAGCAATGTCTCTCTTCCACTGTCAATCCCTCCATCTCGGGGACAATACATTGCTCTTGGAATATGTAAGGAGCCATTTGTAAGCGTCCCACAGGACCAACAACACGTTTATCCCGAGCTTCAGGGCTGTTTTTTAAAATCAGCTATCTTCAGAAACAAACAAACAAACATACCAAAACATTTCCCCTTTTTATTTCTTGGAAGACTTTCAGTTTCTCTCCCTTTCCATTTTCATTCCCAATTTGCTCTTCACCCACGGGGTTATGCTGAGGTGGCTATGAGCACACTCGGGTTGAGACACTCTGTTTGCACTCTCTGGTAAGTTTGGGTTGGCCTCTGTTTCCTGTGTGGGTTTGACAACACAAAATAGCGACCTGGTGGCGTGCCTGGGTGTGACCTTGTGAGACAGCCACTGCTCCCAGCCCAACCACCCAGGTTCCTGCTTCTACGCCATGGAAAATGTGTGGTGGCTTATCCCACTTCCACTGACAAATAAACCATTCCGCGTTTATCTTTGCTAGGAGTATGCACCTATGGAGTCATCTCCGTAATGCCACTGGCTCCCCTCCTGGTAACTGGTCCTAAAAGTGGTTCTGTGCCTTGTTGCTTTGCTGATGGTGTGCCAGGCCCTCACCAGACACACGGGTGCTGCTGCTACCACAGGACTGCAGCAATCAAGGTCTGCAGGGCTCCAGCAAGGGTTGTCCTTCAAAATACCAGTATAACCTGGCACTATGGTGCTACTCAACATATGTAAGCTGGTAAGAGCGAGGAAACTCTCCGCACTTGAGCACATTCCTCACAGCTGTCTAGAACCTGTAAGTATAAGGATTCAGATGTCTCCGTTCTGGGATCAAACCCAATCTCTGTTACGTTACAGATGATGCTCGGTACAATGTTTTTGATGGTCAGGGTGAAAGTCTGTCCTATAAAGGCACCCTGGATCACCAAGGAAAAAATGCAAAGCTTGTGACACTGAGCCTCATGAAGCACTGCTTGGTATAACCCTGGGTGCTCCACTAGACTGAGAGATACTCTAGTTACCAGGCTCTGCTTCTGCAGGGAGAGGACCAGAAAAAGCACAGACCATTGGATCACTGTTTCAGTCAAGAGCATGACCAAGCCTCTGTGGAAGGCTAACATTTATTCTTCAAACTGCCAAACCACCCTAGCTGAGCTGAGCTCTGGATGGTGGTAGTGGTTAGTATTTTAATCAGTTTTGCATGGATCAGGAGAGGTAGGTCTTTGATACTTACCAAGCCAAGAGAACTATTTCGGGAAGGAGGAAGGAAACCATGTATGTTGACAAATCAGGACAACAGAGGACATTCCATATCATACCATATTTTGACCAATATAACCACAGTGATCTGGTTTCATCAACAATCCAAGTGAAATCTTACTTTGCTCTTGCTATTTGAGGTATGATTATATACATACATATATATACACACACACACACATATATGTATGCACTTTTTTTTGCTCTACTAGCCTAGCAATTGTTATATTTTGCTTTTTTACAAGGCTCTGGTGCCTCTGGCAGCCTGAGCATACAATCAAAGCAGGCTGGCATACACTGGTATGCCACACTAAAAGTTGCTTTGACCTGCTCCTTCCCACTCTCATCCACCCACGTACACTGCTTCACTACTGATTTGAGCAGAACAACTATGATTAAGCAGCTGTAAAATGCACCTGCCCTTCATACACAGCCCTGCTCAATTACATGCCTTTAACTTTGCAATACAGAGTATTTAGGCTGTAAAATAAATACATTTCTTTCCGCTACCCAGTGTTCTTGATCAATCAACAGCTTGAAACAGAAGGGAAATGAAATAGTGATGTAAAAAAAAAAAAAAAAGCTGAGCATGTAAAGAGTCAACTAAATACTTTTAGGACATACTGTCCCATTCAGTGGGGGCTACAGCAGCATTGGGCCATGTCCAAATCTATTAATAGGACATGCAGAGAATTGTAGTCCTAAAGCAATGCTCTTCAAACTTTTGAGCCCATTTCTTCTCTGTCACGTCAATAAAAGCCCTTTGGTTCTTAATTACAGTAGCTGGTTCCTCAGAAGAAGATTGAAAAGACTGAATCAAGTAGTTTAAGAGATAATCCTAGTCTTCATTTGCTGCTCTCTGCTCAACTCTAACTACTAGTATGGAGAAAAGGAACTCAGCCCTAACAGAGATGGGGGGCTGCCCCTAGAGTCCCTGCAAAGCATCATGCATGTCCACATGGGAAGCAGTCTCCTTCATCTCCATCTATAACAGCATGGAAATAAGCAGGCATTTCCTCACTACATTTTTTTTCAGTTTGATGTTTAAAGTAGGTCAGCTGAACCATGTCCTATTTGAAGTTTCTGTTTGCCCCTATTGGCTATAAAGTAGATCATTAAAGTTCAGAAAGATGACTTCCACCCCCCTCAAGAAACAGGATAGAGGGAAGGAGCAGATCAGATGTTTAATGGGCTTACAGAAGATAATGAGACTGGTTGCTCCAAAAAGATATCTGAAAAACCCTTGGGCTGTTGCAGCCCCTTTCCCCTATCAAAGATTCATCTGTGGGTGGAGATAGCAGTGAGTGCAACAGCTCTTTGATTAATTCCTCTCTTCCCCGTGACTGAGGAAAGGACTTGAGGTCCCCGAGGGTAGGGGATGTTTTCTGAAGGATAAGGCCCCAAAGATTTGGAGTCCAGTGAGTGCCTGCAGCACTGTCTGCAACTGAGGAGGGAAACCGTTTTTGGTGGGAAAAAGCAGCAGATCGGTGGGAGAGGAGTCTGGGAGAGCAAAACTCAAGAGAGAGGGTGTACCCAGTCTCTAAAGAGGTGGAAAAGAGAAGTCAGCCAGAGAACAGCAGAGGAAATAAGTATGAGGGAACAGATGCGGGAACAGGCAGTAAGGAAATGGCAAAACACTTGAGAACGAACCCTGGAAAATAGGAAAGAAGAAAAAGCAAACTGCAATGAGAGCAGAAGAGATTAAATGAGAGCTGTCTGTGGAAAGAAGCCGGGGAAGGTCCTGCATGGAAACTAGGGAAATCTGATCTCACACTCTCAGGCCACTTTAGTCACAGTAACTCCAGGCTATATTCAGATTTACACTTTGTGAGGAACCTGAGCAAAGCCAGTTGGGCTTTTGGGAGACCGCTCTGACTTCACTGCTTTAAGCAAGGCTGGTGCATAAATCAATCTTGGGCTGGCTGTATAAAAATATTTATTTAACTGTGTTATCTAAGCCAGGATCCTAGTCACCTCAGATAAGTGCTAGTAACCTTTCCACACCTTGCGAGGTCTCCTCTCACTCCACCAGCAGCAGCACTGCTGGCTGCTTTTGCACGTATACTGATGGCTCCTTCTTCCGCCATCAGAGCAGTAGAGCTAGAAGCATGCAGGAATCATGCAGCCCATCAAAGGGCAGAGCTGCCCTTACACATCTGCACTGACTGTAGAAGAACCTAAAGAAATGATAGTCTTAATTTAGGCTCAAAGGTCAAAAGTTAGAGGGGATGAATCTGGTATACCTATCTATAGAGGTAGACAATATATGTGAAAAAGTCAGTGTTATGTAGTAGTGACTAACAGCGCTGTAGGGAAAGTAGGTGAGTCATCAGCAGCAGAGAGGACTGCAGCGTTATGCACAATAAGCACCACTTATTGCATAATTAGCATTGCCACACAGCACACGAGCTAGTTAGTATCTTGGCCACGGCTCCCTGCATCGCACGTTTCAGTTCAGCTCTCTGGAGCAACTGGCCTTTGGTGTTAGATTTAAGATAATGCTGGTGTGAATGACAAAACATTACTAGAAATTTATTAAGCTGCTAAATAAATGCTTAGAAGCAACCATTGAAAAATCCTCCAGTGCATTAATTGTACCTCACAATTTAGAGATAAACGTGCAGACTTTGTAGGAACCCAAATAAAACATTGTCCAGAATTTTAGGCATTAAGTATAACAGAAAAAGTCAAGAATACTTAATATTTGCATACTTTTCACCAGCTTCTTAGCTGGTGGAAAGCTCGAACATTTCTAGCTTCAAGGGCTAGAAATGATGAAATATTTTGGCACAGTCAATTGGTTTTTATGGTGTATCATGCCCTACTCATTTTGGTCTACAGAACTGTTTCTGAAGGCAGCAAGAAGGCCCAAGGAAAAAGTGAGTACAACCAAATCAAGATGGGATTTCAAGAGAAGCTGAAGTTATTTGCTTTCCCCTTGCCTTTTCTTCTCCTGTTTCAGCCATTAGTGCTAGCAATTAGCACATTGCCAGTATAGTGGTTTCTTTACAGGCTGTTCCCCACATTTGAGACTAAATGTGAGTTCCTAAGGCAGAAGGTAAGTGTCTGTGTCCCCCAGCAGTCAGGGAGCCTCTACCTCCCCCAACGAAAGCCCAACACGAGTGGGCTTTGTGGTTGGCCCCCCATCTCCTTGAACTGGGACTTTGCCCCTCCAGGTGACCCCAGAGCTGGTGCAGAGGAATATGCATGGCCCAAAACGTGCTCCCTCTGCCACATGATCCAGTTAATTGGTTCCATGACAAATGATTTCACGACAGTGGGAGTAGAAGCACTCAGACCTGCATGTGTGATGAGTAGAAATGTGACCATAAGATGAGTGAGAGAACACAACAAAATAAGAGGCAAACAGAAAGACAAAGAGAACTCGGAATACGTAGGGAAAAATACTGGAAGGAGGCAGGGGTGGAACTTGCTACACGTTTAGCCTTTGTCTGACCCTCTTCTTGCTCCTTTTCCAATTGCTAGGATAATGCATATGAAAAAGAACATCCATCCTGGTTCAGTCTGGCTTTGAGGACACATATGTACTTTATTTATTAAATAAAACACTAACATCTTTTAAATGAAGAACATTATGGGTAAATGTCTGATGTCATGGATTTAGAACCTTATCAGGACCTATATTAATGATACCAATGTCCAGCTGTTGTGGACTCCTCTTCCAATGAAGGCTTTGTTAAATGTATATAGAAAACTTATTTTTCCTGTGGTTTTCTTCTCTTTAACAGGATTTGACTTGTTGGCTCTGGTGCAGCATGCAAGTTGTTTGTATAAAGCTTTGAAATAAATTTCTGAATGGTGCTATATAAATACTGCATGCATTGAATTGTACTATTTTATTGTGCAACTAAAAGATTTCCTGTTCTATACGATTATACGATTTGTTATTTTCCAGCATGCACATTAGGCTGCATTCAACTTCTCCACAAGGTAGAACTCAAATTAAATTTACAAGCACACCTGAGCAAAGCTAGTTAGCTCTGGCCAGATCGTGTTTCCATGATTAAATAACGCTGGCTATTATGACACGTTGCAAGAAAATGCAGCTATAAATCTCCATCTCTGTTAATTTCCAATGCTTCATTGTGCTGTAGAAACTGTGCTTTACTTTCCAGCAAGCAATAGGCTGGACATAGGACTGAGCCACCCTGAGCAGATGTGTTAGCTGCTTACTCGGAGGAGATAAGAGTACAATGCTGCCTTCCCATGAGCTTTCCCCTCAAGGACCTTCCCATGCTACACAAACATTAATAAATTGATCTTCGCTGCACCCCACTGCAGAGTTTATTAACTGAGGAAATTGGTTCCCAGAAAGATTTAGCAACTTGCTCAAGGCCAGAGAGTATGTCCACAGCAGAGAGAGTGAGAACGAGCTGAGGGACTGTGCTGGAGGCCATCAGTTATTGCCATTTAATGTTTAACACTCTCAGAAGCGAAGGGATTGCGTTTTCAGAAAATAAGGCGCAACACGCTGGTGGCGAGGCAAGCACATGTGGCGGGTTGGCCAGCGTGCTTCTAGGAATGGTGAGGACGGATGGCTCCCATGGGACGAGGAGGCATTTCCACACAGCTGCTTGTGGATGCGGGGAGCGCGATGGCCGTGCCTCCACCACCAGCCATGCCAGGACACTGTGGTGCATCTCCCTGGGCTCAGGAGGCTCCTGGAGGCTGTGTCTGCTGGACTCCATGAAGAGATCCAGAGGAAGCCTGGTCCCACGGGCACCCAGGTCATGCCATGGCTCTGTACGAGTTCCCATCAGTGGTAATGAGGGTGCAGGGAAGATGTGAAATGGTGCCACATGCCCAGCTCGAGGCCTGAGACGTACAAGATGGGGGCAGGGTGTACACCCGAGACCATGGAGGCCAGGACAGCTCAACCCTGGCTAGAGTTCAAGGCTTTTACAGGTGGCTTTGACCATTTTCCATTTTATTAAGGTTTCTCATTTTCCAGTTGCTTATAAGGTTGCCAAAATCTGACCATTTGGAGTGAAGTTTTCCAAACCAGGTGTTCGCCTCAGGCTGAGTAATTTCAGATAGGGTGGGGAGGAGAAATTCATTTAGAACTGTTCCTCATGGCCAGCAGTCAGGATGAGAGGAAAGGCTCATATTAAAAAAAAAATACTGGCAACTTACCCTTTGAAACTCTTCAGTGCTCTGTGAGTGAAAAGACCAATATGTGAAGGGAAGGAAGACGGTGCTGACAAGGTACTGGGCTGTCAGGCAACAACTCGGCCTGAGGACCATAGGGGAAAAGAAGGAAGACCGGATGGGCTGAACTGGCACAGGCAGTGTGCACCATGACCGAAACTATAAGGAAGCACCTAAAAAGCACAGAGAGAGCCTAAAAGCACTCAGATTGGACTGAATGGAACTGAACCACTGAAACTGGGAAAATTTTGCAGGACGAAGTAGAGGCACATAGGAAAAAAGTAAGCCCGTAAAGTTTTTGTACCCAAGTGAAAGCACTGGTCTGTAGCTCCCATTGGGTATACCCAAGTGAAAGCACTGGTCTATAGATCCCACTGGGTCTGTTCCTGAATTTTTCAGTCCACTGCTGTCTCCGTATCTGTGAAACCACTGGTGACGGCGAGTCTCCTCACCCATGTAGTTAAGAGTTGGCTCTCATCCTGCAGGGATATTCCTTTTGCTCTGTTGGCAAATCTCAAAACAGTGGATTGTACCCTCCTGACAAGCCATGTGGGTATCATGTAATCTTAGTTAAATCCCTTTAATTCTCTCCTGAAATGTACACATATATTTGGGATTTCTTCACTTATCTCAAAGCCTTCAATCTCATGCTGTGCAATAAAAGAGCACTGCTCAGCTGATGAGCACCTATTCAATCTGTTATTCTCTGGTGCATTCCTAGTTTAAAATTCTGAAATATTTTCTTTATGCTGCTTTCTGTAATGCTTGTCACTGCAGTATGATAAAATTTGCAAATATTAGCTGGTTCATTTTAGCAAAAAATTGCTCATGATGAGATATCTCAACATTGTCCTTTCCTGGCAAATGGGCAGCTAAGTCAGCACTGCAGCTGCCCAGTTCAAACCCGTGGGGACTTGATCTTTTAGAGCACTTACTGTATGATATGATGCTGTGAATCACCGAAGCAGAGCTCTCCCCAACTAAGCTGGGATGGAGAGCTCAGCACTTCTGCAAACCAAACCGCTGGGCTTGGAAGTCAGGCACCGAGAAAATAAAATTAGAGCCCATCTGTGAAAAGCTTGGCTGAAAAACACTTCCCAGCACTCCAGAACAAAGGAGGAGGTAGGATCCAGGGATGTAATTTTGTACTTCTCTTCCCACAGTCCCTTTCTTCATTCACTTCTAGCTTTTGTAATATAAGATCAAGTAAAGATATTGCCACAGCCACAGAATAGGTCTAATTTGTGTACTGAATGAAGGGGTTAGGAGGAAAAATACTCTCTAACTGTATAGTTAAATTGTGTCTGAATAATCTATATATGCATGGGGGCAGAATCAAGGTAGCAAAGGTAATTCTTAATTAGCATTTTCTAACTTTTATGAGCTTGCTTTGTCAGGATATTTAGTAATCTTTCAAAGCAGCGTTTTGATTTCTTTTGGAACAAAGAATATTTACTTTAATTCTGCATAGGAAATAGCCAGCCCTCTCTTTCTTACCAAATATTTTTGCAAATGGTAGGGTGCCCTTCCCTTGACATTCCTCACTAGCTCGGGCTCGACATTTGATGATGATAAACGCACATCGAGCTCAGCATTTCTAACACCACCTACCTGCTCTGCCTCTTGATTCGTTAGAATTTCAGCAATGTGCTGGTTCGCAGCAGATAACCTCCTCTCCCTTCCCGGGCTGCGCGTGTGCGTGTGTTTGTGTGTGTATCTGTGTAGGGGGTGAGGAACGAGTGCATTTCTCATCTCCTCAGCATTTATTACATTCCTCTTTCTCTACCTCCTCTGCAGCAATAAATCAATGCTACTCGTTATAGGCTGCTCCCTGGGCAATGTCTCGGGGCAGGAGAGGGAGTCTCTCCTGGCTGCAATGTCATGTGTTTTATCAAAAGCAAAAATACGAGTAAAGAACCAAACCAGCTCCAAATCCTGCTTCCTCACACTTTCAGAAGAAGGGCCCTATTGGCGCGGGCTCTGCCAGCTACATCACCTCTTGCTGCCGGCACCCTTCAGCCTTATGGTGCTGCACGGGCAGGAGAAGGCAGTGTGTCAGTAGAATGGCTTTTCTGCAAGTAAAAAGTTGTTTTTCTAGCACTACTGACCGCTTCTTGCAGGCAGCTCCACGGCTGGATGCCCCATTCCTATATGTGTGCTGAGACGAGTGTATGCTCTTTGCACTTCTGCAGTGGGCTAATGACAATAAAGCCCTAAAAATATGTTGTGAATGAAGCAAAATATAGCCTGATTATTGCTTACTCTGACAAGACCAGATGTAGAGGCACTGGTGCTTGGAGAAATTGTAAATCAAGCAACATCACAGTGGGTCTGTGGCTTGCAGCAACTCCGGACAGAAACTTTACCCAGAAAGACTCTGCCTTCTGGTTTGTTGCTTTTTGTCTAATTGCAGTAATCTGTTTTTCCCCTCACAGAATTCCTGATTTTCCATAAAAAATATATATACATAAAAGACCTTTATATATACCTGGACCAACAAGAAGGGATTAGATATCTCCAATGAAAAACACCTGAAAAGACAGGCTGGAGAACTGCAAAGAAAATAGATCGTTGTGCTGCTGGAGAAGGCAAGAAAGGCAGAAGGGAGTTTTGTGCAATAGAAATGTATGAGTGATCCAAGCCCAGAAGGGGAAAAAAAATACCTTGCTCACCTGCTCAGGCATCCGGGATCAAATGAAACAAGCAATTTTAAAGCCAAGGTCAAATATCTTTTATATTTTTTTTTCAGTCTTAATCCGTTCGGATTTTAACAGGAGTAATTCATCTGGAAATCTTCATGCAGAATTCACTGAGGGGTTTTGGCAGGCAGATTCTTAGAGTTTGAAATGCGGAAGAAGGCCCGGATGCATTAGTATGTTTTTGTTGTTGTTTGCTTGCTTGTTTTTCTGTGACTTTGCAGACATATTTTACTTTTCTTTCTGAAGTGCCATGCAGGGAAGGATCGAGCCCCTCCGTGTAAGCGACAGACTTCATCAGCACCATATGTTGGCAACATCCCAGGGGAAAAAAACATACACGCACACATATACCTTTTTTCTCTCTGTCTTCCTTAAACTTTGCTTGAGTTTTTCTTAAAATGGCTACCTCAAGCTACTGAGAAACAGTGCCTGTAACATGAGCTGGGCAGGGGCTGCTCAGGGAATGGGAAAACAGCATCGACACAAGCTCAGATTCCTTCCCCTGCTCTAATTTTGACCACTTCCCACTGGAACGCCTTCCCTGCCCCCTCAGCCTGTTTTTTGAGGGGACCTATATGCATGGGTCCCTATACATTTCCAGACCCTTTGCGGAAGGTGACGTCCTCTCATGATGCTGCCCTGGGGCATCTGCCTCTCTGCCGACGGGGACCTTGGTGTTGCTGTCTTGGCACTGCCAAACGCACAGCCGGAGCAGCAGAGTGGCGGGCCTGGCATGCGAGGGACAACTTGGTTTGGAAAGGGGGGGAAAAAATAACTTTGGGACAACAGTTGGTGTTTTGTGGATCCAAGATCCTTGGAGCATTGCTCACACCTCGTCTGCTTGCAACGCTGAATCCCTATATATTTGCATCCTTAAAACTGCACTTGCAGGCTGATGGTCTCTCTTTTTGCCTAGTGCTGTGCTGCAATTCTGCATATCTCTGGCTAGTGGAGCCCATTGAGATGAGCAGCTATTTAAGATACAATGAATTATCCACAGCCTTGCTGTCTTTTCAGATCTCATTTTTCCACAACTCTCTCACTCGTTGATTATAATTGCCCTTTAATTGCTTGTATAATTTCAGTTACATAACAAGGAAGCTGTACGGTAACTGCCAAAAGTATCTATTAAGATCTTTTTTTAATCATTAACTGAGTTTAAATAATTCTACAACTTGCCTTACTCCTGGGAGAACGATGAGTTCATTCAGTGAATGGGTTTTCTCCACGTACGACCTGCTTATTTTGGGCGCAAGTTTATCAGTTTCCTCTTTAGAGATTGTTATTTATATGTGGTAATGCTGACCGAAAGTTCTTAATGTGGACAAAAGGATTTTGCAGTTTATGTGATCAAACGCTGAGGAGATATCCAGCAGTGTGAAAGCAGTCAACAGCCAAGATGAGACCATTCATCAATGTCACTAGTGCCGTTTCTATTTTACATGCCAGCTAGATGCTGAACTGGAAAAAGTCCAGGATCCTTGCAGGGTTGAGGTGGCAATAGGACAAGCCCTTTCCAAGGACCTCTTTTATCATGTTCAAGACAGGGAGGGATCAGATACCAGGTTATATTCAGTGAATTTGCTTGCATAAAGCAACAGTTAGATAATGGTAGGCTTTAAGTGGATGGTATATGTCTATTCTTGAAGAAAACATGGATAATCTTAGGTGAATCTGTTTTAAGACTTATTTTCCCTTAGATAAAATAGGAGGGGGCCATGGCAACAACAAGTGTTGTTGGAGACCCTTCCAAACTTTCACTGTGTAGAAAGGCTGAATTTGGAGTGAGAAAGAATTGAGTTTTTTGCCTGTGGGGAAAATGTCCGGAGCCTTATTTCCTGAAGTGCCACACTGGTTGGCGATGGTTTTCTCCAAGAGATAGACTGAAAGTGGTGGGTTGTAGAGACTTTCCAAAGTCACAAGAGCATGTGCAACTCAAAATGAGACAGCAGGAGTGATTAAGGAAATTGTGATTGAGCCAGTCATCCAGGTTATTTTTAGAATGGATTGTTTTCAAATCATCAAGCAAGAAACCTTGTTTTATCTTTGTCTATATTTAATTGTTTTTAATTTATCCCTATCTGCTTTATTGATGTTTTGTTCATTGCTTGGTAAATACCAAACATCTCTCTTAAATGAAGTAGGACCCTCTAAGCTACATTTTGTCTGTTTCTTAATGTTAAACACAAGTATAAGAAGTGCTGGAGGACACACAAAGCTAGGGGCTGCTGATTTAAACAGCCACAGAGCTTAACGTATGCTTATTTGTAAACTTCACTTTTATTGTGATTATTATACTACAGAATAGTGGATGATGCACTGTTGTTTTTAAATTCAATTTATGTAAGATTCTACACACACAAACTGTAATTATATTAAAAATGAAAGAATATATTTATAAAAATGAGACAATTGAATTGACTTTTAAGATTTTGAATTAAATTTTCTCACCCCATAGCCTGGGGGTGAGAATTAAATTTAGAATTTAATATTCACTTGTCACAACCTAATACAAGTTCATTTTTAAAGTAACCAAAGCATCAATTTAAAATAAAAATGATTTCCACTTGCATTGTTCTTGGTTTCCATGCGATTTGCAGAATACCCAGAAAATATGCTTCTCTATGTCTGTCCATAGAGACACTGCAATGTTTATTCTTCTCACTTCTTTGGTTTTAAATGATCATGAAAACTGTAGAACTACAAACTCAGAATCTGTATGGAGAGTAAGAAATAGAAAAGGAAATTTTTTAAAAAAAGGAAAAAAAAGTAAAAGGATCAATAAAAATTTCAGGGTCAGAACTGTCCATGTTTTCCCTTATGCGAGACTGTGTATTCCTCGTCATATCCACTTCTCTTTCACGCTTCTTAAGGGAACGTTGATTATCTGACCTGTTATCTTGATTATCTAACCTGTTATCTGACCTGTCTGTTGTCCTGTCTCTCCCTTCCTCCTGTCAGTGGATAGATGATTTGGCGGTGGCCAGAAATATTGCAGATATCAGTGATTTTAGCTCCACTCAGGAAATGGAAGCAATAGCAAACCCATGGAAACATTTTGAACTCTCTTTAAAAGTCTTGCAGAAGTAGCTGAGGGTTTGAGGTGGAGTTTCTTAATCTGTCTAAATCAGGACACCTTTCCCTGACATAAATCAGGAGAGGAAACACTCAACCTTTTGCTAATTTAGCTAGGATTTTGATGATAATTTGCCTGGAGAGGCTAAAGTGGTACAACATGAAATAACAAACTGAAATTAATGGAGCTGTAAATGGGATCACATGGTGCAGGGCCCCCACATATGGTTTGGATTCAATGCTTCCTCTGTATCTCATGGTATTCTTACAGCAAGAATGCTTCTGAGAATGGCACCAGCCACGAAAGCAGGGAGAAGAAAGCCTCATCCTGCAGCGTCTGTTCACCATTCATTCCCTTCCCATGGTGTCTCTGTGTGGTTTTATTTATACTGTCAGTAAAACAGAGGTCTGCGTTTACTCTCATGAGTACACTTTAGTATTC